>NW_019396774.1:28928-99080 GCF_000591075.1 Eurytemora carolleeae | reverse complement strand
GAGACATATTAAACTTTTTAAAGATCTGTAAATCCTGAGTTTGAGCGCAAATTCTACGTTCAAAACTCCTACTTGGGGGTAAATACGTTTTCAGAATTAGTTTTTTTTAATTATTAAATAACGACGACATGAAATGTAAAAAAGTTTTACAATAAACTACAGACGTCATGTATAGGAACATGTGGAGAAAATAAAAATTAATCTATCATCGAAAATAAGTAATTTTGTTCAACTATTAATTTCTATTTTCTCATTATTCTGGTTTCTCATTATTCACAAAGATTTCGCAGATTTTCTAGAATTATTATTGAAAAGACGACATTTGAAGGATTTAAAGAAATTTGCCAATAAATTCAAAGAAGATAAGAAAACGAAATAATCAATTTTAGCATTGATTTATTGACAATTTCTTTTGAGAAATATGTTCCTAACCATCTAATTAGATTACTGTATAATTTTTACTTTATTTTTTACTATTATTTTTCTAATTCTGAAAACGTATCTACCCCTAAAGTAGGAGTTTTGAACGTCGAATTTGCGCTCAAACTCAGGATTTACAGATCTTTAAAAAGTTTAATATGTCTCAAATGAATCCGAAAGAAGTTTTCCACAACACTGCATACTCAGTTCAACTACCTTACATAGACGGTCACTCCCATTAAGATAAATTGATAACCGTGAACCACGCAGAACATTTATCCATCAGCTTCATAAAATATGGCGCTGATTTGTGTTTAAAATGCTATACCTGATTCATTAAAACACAGAATATCCATGGCATTTGATCATTAATAAGCTTGGAAAACGACTTTTCATAAATTGTTCCGTTTTCTTCTTTAACATTAACATTGTATTAAAAGAACTGAATGATGAGTAAATAAAAATATTGTTTGAAGAATTAGTAAATTACTGAAGTAAAGAATAGAATAAATTCTATTTAGAACCCCGCAGCTAGCAATTATACCTCCAGAGACTAAGAGAGCTCTTGAACGATTATCCAACATTTCTGACTGCCATATAGCGGTCATCTCGGGCAGAAACCTGGAGGATCTACAGGTAGGTGCCATTACTAAATATCAAGGTAGTAGATAAAGAACAAAGTTGGAGTAGATGGGATAATATATTACCTGTTTAGAATATGGTTGGAGTAGATGGGATAATATATTACTGGTTTAGAATAAGGTTGGAGTAGATTGGATCATATATTACTGGTTTAGAATAAGGTTGGAGTAGATGGGATCATATATTACCTGTTTAGAATAAGGTTGGAGTAGATGGGATCATATATTACCTGTTTAGAATATGGTTGGAGTAGATGGGATCATTTATTTCTTGTTTAGAATATGGTTGGAGTAGATGGGATCATATATTTCTTGTTTAGAAGATGGTTGGAGTAGATGGGATCATATATTACTGGTTAAGAATAAGGTTGGAGTAGATAGGATCATATATTACCTGTTTAGAATAAGGTTGGAGTAGATCGGATCATATATTACTTGTTTAGAATAAGGTTGGAGTAGATGGGATCATATATTACTTGTTTAGAATAAGGTTGGAGTAGATGGGATCATATATTACCTGTTTAGAATAAGGTTGGAGTAGATGGGATCATATATTACCTGTTTAGAATAAGGTTGGAGTAGATGGGATCACCTATGCTGGAAACCATGGTTTAGAGATTCTTCATCCTGATGGTACTCGGTTCAATCATCCTATGCCTCCAGGGTAGGGCTTTAACAGAACTTTTTAAGAAGCAATTTATTCCGGCAATTAGGTCTGGCCATGCTCATGCTTCTTCAAAAAAATTCCCCAGCCTTACCACAATCAAATAAATGGTTTTTTGTCTTAAGTTAAAAAAATTATCCAGGACATTTAATTTTCGTTGTGAACTTGTTGCGCGCTGTGGTATTAAGTCTTTTATAATTTTAAAATTCCCTTTTTATAAGGGTTAAAAGAAAACTCGAATGCTTATGCTCTAAATACCCCCGAAATTTATAAGAATATTTTATTTTTTTTTTTAAATTGAAAAAAGTTTTTTTTTTATATTTTTAACATCACTGAAATATGAATTAAATATCAGAAAAATACAATTTTTTTCTTCCGTTTTTATAGTTAATGTCGTTTTCTGTCCTAATTTTTGAAACTGATGCATGATGGCGTAATTCTTTGATATTTGAAACTCTGATCAAAATTCATAGTTTAAAATATCAAAGGTCCAAGACAAGCAAGATGTATGTTTGGTCTGTGTAAAAATGGTTCTACGTCCCTAGGTATAAAGAGAGGTTAGAGAAGCTGGAGGAGGAACTAAAAGAGAAGTGTACTTGTCATGGAGCATGGGTGGAACCTAAAGGTTTGTATTTGAAGAATTTTTTAAATTAATTAAATAATTGATCCTTTATTATTGTCAATAGATTGTTTTTGCACAAAAAATATCCAAATGCTACAATGAAATTTAAATTTAAAGGTTCTAATCACTATATCTTTGCAACCTGATGGTGTTTGATATTTTAAACTTAGATTCTTTGATCTAACAGAATTTTGTCTGTGACATTGGACTGCAACAATATAGGGATTAGAAATCATAGTTTGTGGCAAAGACTCAATTCCTTTTTAGGTCGAAATCGACTGGAACACAAAAAAAATCTTATGGAAAAGCAAAACCTTTTATGAAATTGGTTCAGTTCTTAATCCTAGGTTTGCTGGTTGCTTGGCACTACAGAGAGGTTCCAAAAGATAAAAAAGAAGCATTATTCCTCCTAGCAGCTAGCATATATAAAAAGTAAAAATAGATTTTTAATTTTTGAAATATTGTTAATTTTCATAAACTTCCGTTAATTTTCATAAACTTCCGTGCAATACAGGACCTTTGCCCAGTTCTATCCAGAATGCGTGTATAACTAGCCAGTCTTTGTGAAATATTTTTCAATAATATTTTTAATATTTATAAACTTAAGAAGTCTTTATAGAGGATGTTCCATAAGATTTATGCTCAGTATAGACTTTAATGTATTTTTATCCAGGTCAATTTTTGGAGTTGATTGGACAGAAAGAGTTCAGGTGAAAATTTTTGAATATTGTGCAATACAAATTTGGAAATATGAGATTACTGACATAATGTAAAAAAGAAATTATTTTTTTTAAAATTTATCTAAAGAGGGCAAAAATACCATTTTTCATCAAGATTTTAGATTTTTTAGAAAATACCTCTTTTAGTTTTTGAGAGGACTTTCTTATTATATTGTATGATTAGGTTATATATGCTGGAGACTCCGCAGCTGATGAATTTGCAATGGAAGTTCTTAAAGGAGTTGCATACACATACAAGGTTAGTTGTACATACAGCGTACATGTATAGGTTAGTTGTACATACAGCATACAAGTACAAGGTTAGTTTTACATACATCATACACGTACAAGGTTAGTTGTACATACAGAATACACGTACAAGGTTAGTTGTACATACAGCATACAGGTACAAAGTTAGTTGTACATATAGCATACATATACAAGATTAGTTGTACATACAGCATACAAGTACAAGGTTAGTTGTACATACAGCATACACGTACACGGTTAGTTGTTCATACAGCATACACATACAAGGCTAGTTGGATACATACATAATACAAGTACAATGTTAGTTGTACATACAGCATACATGTGCAAGGTTAGTTGTACAGTTGTACATACAGAATACACGTACAAGGTTAGTTGTACATACAGCATACATGTACAAGATTAGTTGAACATACAGAATACATGTATAAGGTTAGTTGTACATACAGCATACACGTACAAGGTTAGTTGTACATACAGCATACACGTACAAGGTTAATTGTACATACATCATACACGTACAAGGTTAGTTGTATAAATAGAAGACACATATAAGGTTAGATTGATACATACAGCATACAAGTACAAGTTAGTTGTACATACATCATACATGTACAAGATTAGTTGTACATACATCACACATATACAAGGTTAGTTTTACACACAGCAAACACGTACAAGGTTAATTGTACATAAAGAATACACGTACAAGTACAATGTACAATGTATATCTAGTCTACAAGTATTGCCTAGGTTATAAACGAGGACGCTAGCGCTATTACAAAGACATGGGCAAACGCAAGATTGCAGGTAACAATTAAAAATGTTTTTCTCCATTTTTTAATAAAACATATACCTAAACATTTAATCCCCCCTACCTAAACCCCCTGTTTATATAATATTTCAGTACTTGTAAAAGTAAATAAATATGCAGGAACAGTTATAAAGAGCTTCATATAATTATTCAATTCAAAAAATACAAATTTGCAACATTTCATTATTGCTGAAGATTTAGAAAACAACATCTTATAAATTCTTTCGATGTCTCAGTCAGTTCTGGGTTAAACTATTTGCTTTACCCTCCTTTTAAAGTTGACGATCCCTCCCTTTCAGGGACCTGATGCCGTGTTGACTATGCTCAAGTACCTGGAGAGGAAGTTGACCAGCAGGAAGATCAAGTGTAACCGAACCATCAGTCTACTCTCTCTCAACAGGGCAGACGAGGTGGTGGAGCTGAAGGTGGAGGGGGAGAATGGAGATGGAGAGGATGGATACAGGATTAGATCAGGTTCTATCTCCGCTCTATCAAGAAAATTCAGGCCGAGGAGCCAAAGCCAGGTAAACATCTTCAATTTCTTCACGCATTTCACAAGCAAAATGTTTAAAGATTTATAAGAATTTTGTTTGAAATATCAAAGATTTTACACCATCAGGTTGGCAAATTATAGGGATTAGAAAATTTGAGTTCCTTTATGAGTTTTTTTCCCTGCTAAATGTGTAAATATAATTGAGATATTAATTAAGTTTTAGTAAATACGCATGATTTAGTTTTCATTTAAAATTCATTTAAAATTTGTATAGTCCATTCATTGTCATCGTAAAACCATTACCCCGAAACTTCATGAATAATTAAAAAAATAAACGATTTCTATGTTTTTTTTCCCTAAAATTGTTTTTCTCTAAAACACAAAGGTTTGTTCTTAAATATAACCATATTTATTAGTAGAATAAACAAAAACTATTCTCATTATGTTAAATAACATATTTGTTTGATTGAATTAATTATATTTAAAAATATTAGATTTATTTTAAAGAAAGTCCTTAAACGTTTATTAAAGTGCAAAAAATGTTTATGATGAAGAAATAACAAATTGAAGATTGTTATTGACATATTCATTTCTAAAAGTACAGGGGTTGCCACGATAAGGGAAACAAATTCTAATTCTTCCCATCCCTTTATATCTATTTATTCTTTAGTTTTTAAAACGTTTTAGGTCGTCATTAAATTCTGATTTAT
Organism: Eurytemora carolleeae; assembly: GCF_000591075.1. NCBI lineage: Eukaryota > Metazoa > Arthropoda > Copepoda > Calanoida > Temoridae > Eurytemora > Eurytemora carolleeae. The sequence goes on along the minus strand of NW_019396774.1, from coordinate 93,727 downwards.
GATGGTTAATCCTGTAAAACAATTTCAGAAGTATATGTCATCAGCGAGCTTCAGACAAAAATAATCTGCAACCTTTCAAACTATAACTAGAAGGTAAACCAAACCTAAATAATTATAATTAAAATTGTAAGATTTGGATATTTTCTTTTTAATACAGTGATAACCAAAAAACTCTAAAAATAGGAAGACGACTTTAAGAATCAAGTAACACTTTTATCTTCGTAACAACGTCAACGTTAATTATTGCCATAATGTCGTCCTCTCATTTCAGTTTTCTGGTTTTCACTGTACTTTTATTTATTAGTTTAGTTGAAAACTTCTTATATTTTATATTATATTTATTAAATTTATCATTATATTATTTTCATTGGTTTAGGTTAAAACTTCTCATATATTATATTATATTTATTAGTTTAGGTTAAAACTTCTCATATATTATATTACATTTATTAGTTTAGGTGAAAACTTCTCATATATTATATTACATTTATTAGTTTAGGTGAAAACTTCTCATATATTATATTACATTTATTAGTTTAGGTTAAAACTTCTCATATATTATATTACATTTATTAGTTTAGGTGAAAACTTCTCATATATTATATTATATTTATTAGTTTAGGTTAAAACTTCTCATATATTATATTACATTTATTAGTTTAGTTGAAAACTTCTCATATATTATATTATATTTATTAGTTTAGGTGAAAACTTCTCATATATTATAAACTTCTTTTATTTCCTATTTTAGGAAACATTGCGAAGCCTGTATTGTCTTAAAGGGATTATATATTTATTCAAAAATACTCATGAAATTTTAAAGTTTGGACCCCGCCGTCCAAACCAATATCTCCGCTAAAAGATGTCCCCGAAGGCCTAGAATGATTGATAGTTTTTATCCAGAAAGTTACAATCACGCTGACCCTCATTGACATCTTTGTTTCTAATTTTAAAAAATTAGAATATTACGTGGTTAACAGGGATAAGACTTTACAGGATTTAAACTGTCTGCTTCCATAAATTTATATTTTTTATGACTAAGCTTTTTATTATTTATTTGACGATATTAATAAAACTCTTCTAAAGCTCTTGTCAATGTTCTCAATTTCATAAGAATTCCAAAGATGAAAGATTTTCTCAGGATATTTAAAACTATTTTTCGTACAATTGTTTGTAAATTAATCTCGGGTCGAATTAATACTAAAAGTACCGATCATATTATCAAGATTTGCATTATATACAATACCATTATGAAATACAATAACAGTCCCTTTAAAAAATTACAATTTTTGTTTTAGATTCTGGGAATTGGCTGTGAATACACCCGGTAAAGAAGGATTAGATCAATGAAAAGATTTACAAGGTTGAGCAGGAAAATAATTCAAACTTTGTGGCAAGGAAGATAAACCAGGAACCTAACCCAATATATTTGGGCAAAATAAAATAAAAAAAAACTCAGCACTCAGTTGAACTCTCCCCCCCCCTTTAGATAGATATTTAGTTAGATAGATATTTAGTTAGATAGAGATTTATTTAGATAGAAATTTAGTTAGATAGAGATTTAGTTAGATAGAGATTTAGTTAGATAGATATTTAGTTAGATAGAGATTTAGTTAGATAGAGATTTAGTTAGATAGAGATTTATTTAGATAGAGATTTAGTTAGATAGAGATTTGCAGTTGTAATTTTTGGAAAAGTATTTAGTACACCAAGAAGAAAAATTAGAAATTTGGTCAAGTAATTTTGAATAACATGGTAATGTCCTGAAATACGCTTTTTGGACCCCCTTCCCCATAAAACTTAACTGAAAGTATAATATATATAATATATAATAAATAAAATATATAAAAATAAAATTTTATTTCCAAGACTGAAAATATTGGGGTAAACTAACTTTAGTACTATCCAGAAGGGAAATTTATGCGATATTACCAACGAGGTTATAGTGTATAGAGTGATGATGTACGCTAATCCTTTACTAATTTTACAGGCCATAAACAACGAGGTTATAGTGTATAGAGTAATGATGTACGCTAATCCTTTACTAATTTTATAGGCCATAAACTATACCGAGAGCATACTGTATATTTGTTTATTATAAGTTGATTCTGGCCTAAACTATGGTATGTCAATATTAGTAAACAGTTGTAAGTGTACAGTACAGCTAACTGAGCACACACAGGTAGAGAACTATTATCCCTCCTGGATATTACTGGTAGGACTGTTTGACCTCGAGGCTTCGCTTGTTTTGATTTGAAGTATGAGAAAATCAAATATTTCTGGTGACATATTGGACACAATTGTTCGTTCTTCTCAATAGCTTTTCAATAAAAGGAGTAAGATTTTAATATACTTCAGTTTAACGTGGGGGAGGGGGGAAGGCAAGACGGGACTGTATTTATCCACCAAACTGCCGTATTTATTCGCCAATCTGTCATATTCATCCACCAAACTGCCGTATTCATGAGGCAAACGGTCGCATTCATCCACCAAACGGCCTTATTCATCCCCCTGTCCTGTCGTATTCATCAGGCAAACTGCAGCTGTATTCATCCGGCAACCTCCCATATTTATCCGCCAAACTGCAGTATTCATCCGGCAAACTTCTGTATTTTTTGTGATTTCTCAAGAACTATTTATACTAATCACTCTAATAAAGTCCTGAAATTTTTTTTTTCACAACGTCTACACTCTACAGCAAATAATTGCTAGTAGCTCAGATTTGGTATCCTTAAGGAGCATGGAATAAAAGGGAGAAGGAATCGACCCAGCCCGCCCTACCATATGATTATACATGCTTTGCAGACGAGGTACTCCATTTACAAAAGAGTTTTTTAAAGTAGTCTTTAAATTTTTTAAATAAAACCAATATTTTATATTATTAAAAATACGCTTGTATTGCTAATATTTTGTCATCCCAAAGGAAATGTATTTGTTTGCAAAATTAAGCCTATTTTTTCCCTGTTTACTTTATAAAATAACGTATTCTGAATACATGTACGCGGTATTACATCTATATTTCATATTCAAATGAAGTACCGTCTGCAAAGCATGTATACTCACGGAAGGGTGGGCCGGGTCGATTCCTTCTCCCTTATATCCATACTCCTTGATTATCCTGTAATGTTAATTAATTCAACTTGGCTCTGATGACTTTTAATTCTATTATGCTTTGTGTTCTGCTAATTAAGGTTCTCTCTGTTTAACTTTAATAGAGAAGAGAAAACGGAGAAATTCTAAGAAAATGAGTTCTAAACCTGGGATTTCATATGGAAACGTTCTTATATAACTCAAATTCAAAATTCTAATGAAAAAGGGACTGTAAGCGTAATTTCAAGTGTCCCTTTGCAAAGATGACAATGTCCTATTTCCAACTGTACCCTTGAAACCTTTATCTGATCAATAATGTAGATCAAGATGATGTTGTTTTTCTAGCTTCAAAAGTATTTATTTCTGATAATTCCTACATGTTTTCCTGCAGTTTAAATGTGCAAGTCACTCTTGTAGAGAACCCACAATTGAAAATAATAGGTTTTTAAAATTATAAATATGAATATATGCAATTCATACTTAATCAGACAAAGATACCGTTGTGAATCGGGTATTTCCTCAAATTACCCTCACAGTTCCTTTAAATATGTTTAACCTTCTTCTAAACCTCCTCTTTTCATACCCTTCTCCTCCCCACCCCCGGCCTCACTCTCCCTTTCTCCTCCCCCTCCCCTCCCCCCCTTAATCTGCCCTTCCGCGATTCTTTTTTCATTTTATTTTTACACTTTTGCGCATAGATCCAATTTAAGACTTTCAGTAAATTTTTGTTTTTAATATTTATATGCTTACACAAGATTTTCTTTCTCATGTTTTTAAATAAAACTTTGTCTTCAGCATTTATTTTATTTTCCTAGGCATAGAATTATTAAGATTAAAGATCAAGAGGAAAGGAGGCTCATCCCTCCCCCCCATCCTTTTAAGGTTTAGGCTTTCAATCTCAATTATCATCTAAATGAAGACATCCTTGATTTTCTATCTAGAAATTGATAATTTCCAATTGTGGTACGTTTCTCTATAAAAGTGACTTGCACCTCATAGTTTCTCAAGGTTAGGGTTACTGGAACTTTTGAATGGTGGCTATCGAGATTAATGCTTGATCTCCTCTTTTTTCTTAATCTCCAGATTAATTAACCTATCGGAATTAAGGGTATCAAATTCTAAAGTTTTCAGCTCTGGTATACTTATTATCATGTATCCTGGTTTCCTGGTTATTCTGTATCCTGGTTTCCTGGTTATTCTGTATCCTGGTTCCAGGTTTCCTATATCCTGGTTCCAGGTTTCCTATATCCTGGTTCCAGGTTTCCTATATCCTGGTTCCAGGTTTCCTGTAGCCTATCTTTCATTTTTTATATCTATCTAGCCATGGATTGGTGTTTGTAGAAGAAAATGTATCCTGAAGTCTATGTATATGTGTCTAGAGACGTGTCCCATAAATGGATACAGGAATGCAACCAGGATACGGAAAATGAGGACAAATCTACAGGTTATCAGCTTTGGTTGTTCGCCGGAGCTGGATTATCCCAGGAAAGCTCTAGGCCTGGTGCACTCTAGAGTATCCGGATTAAACCTATCCAAGGATCCACAGGTTTGTAATCTAGGTTCTCCTTCAACACAGATCAGGTAAACTTGATCATTCTCAGACACTAAACAATAAAAACATATCTAAACATAAGAAGGCGTTATTTATGCCAAATTACTTACTTTTTAAATCCTAATGTGAAAAACAAACTAGTGTGATCACAACAATAAAACATTTCCTAACCTTATCAATAGATTTTTAGAAAATGGAGTTTTGTGTGAAAACCTACAATATTCCAAACTAAAATTAAATAAACTTAAATTTAATTTGATTATATATCTACAAAGTATTCAGAATTTATATTTAGAATTTTAACCCATCGCGTCCTTGACTTAAAAACACTATATTTTCAAAATGCTTTTAAGATTGTTTAAGATGATCAAACTATTCAATATCTCTGTAAAAATACATCCATTTTTAAAAGCTTAGAAGTCGTAAAATAAATTTTTGACAAAAACATCAATGAAAAGTATCGTGTTTACTGGAGCTCTCTTGAAAAAATTCAGAACATTAGATACAATTAAAGTTAATGTCCTCAGCTTCTATTTATCGAGGTGTTTTTTTTTCTGAGAAAGTGAGACCCAAAGCAGTCCTTTGCCAATAAACCATAACACTGTAAAAATATGTCTTCTTTTCCCATGCCATATCAAAAAAAAAGAATTTTTATCTTTTGAAAAAAATTGTAAAATGAAAGCAAAAATACTGAATACTTATATAACTAAAATGTGTTTTTCATCTAATATTATCAAAATAATACCCAGTGCAGCCAATAAATGTTTTCAATTGAAATCTATTAGATTTTTTAAAAAATAACTCTTTCACAAAAGAGTATATACTGTACAGCTTGAAGCTGCTTTAGATTCGGCCAGGTACTAAAATGAACCGGCGGTTTGACGTTAAAACCGCCTCGGGTAATATTACGCTCGTAATAGTATAAATGACCCTCTCCCGCCAAATTAATAGTGTATTTTTAGCACGAATAAGTTTGGTTAGTTTTATGAGTGTAAATATCAGGTGTACACGATGTACGACAAAATGACCTACTGAGCCCGAAATTTAAAAGAGTATCGTTGAACAAAACTCTGGAGTTTCCTTTTTGGGGTCTTAACATTATGAAAATTTTGATTTAAGAGATTCAACAAAAATGGAGAATATGAAAAAAAAATAGATAAATTAATAATTAAACAAAAATATTGATATCCACAAAACTGCCTAAACCCGGGTTGTTTTAAAACTGGTTTTTATACCTTGTTTTAAGTCGCGAGCTCTGGTGCTGTAAACAGTTGTACTGTAAAAGAGCATGTAACTTTTAAAGTATATGGGTTGAAAGCGTTGATTAACATCTAGGGAACGTAAACTATGTCGTTAAAAGTGATCAACACATGAGCTTATAGTGATGTTTTTACCTGGGAACCGAGGAAATGGAGAGAACTGTTCATTTATCGTACCAACAAGATCTAAAAGTAAGTATTATTTCATTTTTTTGTTAAAAATATAAAATATTCAATTTAAGATAACTCGACCTGAAAGAGCGGGACAAGAGAACCCGAATATCTGGGTGGGATCACAACCCTGGGAAATCAGCTGATCCGGCCAGCTGCAACCACGTGTTTCCGGATTATACGACAGCATTAATCTAGCGGGAATATTCTTATTCTCATCCTCACAGGGAACCTGGTGATGGTGTAATATTTAATATTTGATTCATATTTATAAATAATAAACAGTGATTTGACGATAACACAAAATAAAATGTCACTTCCTTTTAGATGATTTTTGCATAATTCAATATATCTATATATTTTTATTTCTGTTCTGTATTCTTTATTCTGTGTAATTAACCTGTGTCCCATGCTTCTGTATCTTATTTATTCACATATATTTATTTTCGGGATTTTGTCTTTATCCTGCATCCTGTATTCTGTATTCTATGTTTGTTGCACATAAATTTGAATCCCACTGTATCCAAATGTGATGTCGTCTTCCTACCCTTCACCGTTCGTTGCATCAGGTCAGATATAGAACAGAGAATGTACTCCGGCACAACTCCGTCTCAGACAGAGATAAACATACCGTCCATATTGAATAGTAAAACGTTTAACTTGTGAACACTTAAAACATACAATCCGTGAATAATTCTGCAATCCGTAGCAATTTCCACTTAAACAATCGGTTTTTTTTCAGAAGTAACAACTAAACGTTTCAAACTGACCCGATCACCTTCCTCTGAGATCAAACCACTCCTTGATCACCCCAGACAGACCCTACTAGTACAATTTTATCATAGATAATTATTATTACTAAAACTGTATTTTGAAGGTTTGAAATATGTACATATTTTCAACTTTGTGTTTGTGGTTACAAGGAGTTTCTATATCCATATAGGTTCTATATCAAGACATCCGTGATTTGTGTCAACAATGTTATGTATTTAATCCTGTATCCTGTATCTCAATCCTTAATCCTGTATCTCAATCCTTTATCCTGTATCCCGTTTCCTGTATCTCAATCCCTAATCCCATATCTTGATCCTTAATACTGTTTCCTTTATCTTAATCCTTAATTCTGTATCTACCTGAGTAGGTTCCCCGAACGAGCACTGGATATAGGTTTGCTGGCACCCTGAGGAGAACGGATATATTCCGAACCTATACTCACAACCTAAACCATATATGTAGTTCTATCTAGATACAGGGTTACTCACATCATCATATGAAATGAGACTTTAAAGACGACCTTGAACTATATAATCATGAATTCAAAACAATTTTATCAAAGACGACCTTGAACTATATTATCATGAATTCATAACAATTTTATCAAAGAAAGAATGTGGAAAAGAATTGGGTGTCAAAAGGACTTAATTACCGAATCATTAGGGGAAGTTAATTACCGAATCATTAGGGGAAGTTAATTACCGAATCATTAGGGGAAGTTAATTACCGAATCATTAGGGGAAGTTAATTACAGAAATTGTTATTAACTCAGATAAAGATATAAGGTTACTGCTCGGATTCGATGGTGACTTGAAATTACGTAGACTGTTCCTTTAAATTCTCTGCTCCAATGTGCACTGGAACACAATGGAGTCGGAATCTGCCAAAAAACTGCCAAATCTCTGATTTTTCCATCAAAAGTTTCATGCTGTGTGTGTGTCCCATGAGTATTCAAATATAGAGATGTAATGTTTTAATAGTTTAAAAGTCAATCTCAAAATTATGTTTTCCAAGAAAACAAGGAGCTGAGAAGAATAGAAGAATGTTGATTTCAGGGAGTGTTCATATTTGTTACTATTTATAGTTGAGATTTAAAAATTTAAGCCTTCATTTAAAAAATACTTTATAGCAGTGTTCTTATGTTCCACACCCTGCAACGGGAAAAGCATACACATTAATTGTGTAGATATTTAGATAGTCAAGTCCTTATAGAAATTTTCAGAAAACTTGATCAGGTAGAAATTTCATGATTGTGAAGATTTAGTATCAGCAGCTATAGCAGAGTTACTAAGTTGGAGAAACATTGTTTAACTCAATCGCATTGCAGAATTCTGAACCGATTAAAGAGACTGTATGCGTAATTTAAAGATGACAATGCCAGATTCACAACGGTACCCTTGAAAGCTTTGTCTTAATCAGTATGAATTCTATCAATGTTTATAATTTTGAAAACTGATAATTTAAAATTGTAATTTATCTTCAAAATGATTTGCGTATTTCTACTGCAGTAGAGCATATATAGAAACTATCAGAAAGAAACATATTAAAACTACAATATATTTCACAATATTGACCAGATAAAGGTTTCAAGGGTACCGTTGTGAATCAGGCAATGTCAGCTTTGTATGAAGGATCCCTTAAAGTTATGTTTAAAGTCTCTTGAATAGATGAGGATTAAGAAGGACCGACTCTGACAAATACAAATTATTTTTTAAATAACAAAAAATAAATGCTGGAAATAGGGTTTCCACTTATTAAAGTTGATGTGGAGGGGGAGGGGGGACTTTCGAATTCTCATAATTTTGTGAAAATCATTTTATACAATTTTGTATTAATATTCAATGAAAAGCTTCAAAAATCAATTGTTAACAAGCAAATCTTCAATATTCCAGAGTTTTCTAGTTCTCATTGTAACTTTAAATAACCTGGGCTAGATTGCGGAGTATCATCTCGTCGTCTTGCACCACAATCCACTTTCCAGTTGTACACGCAGTAATTATGTACAGCGTCGGTCAGGGCCAACTCCTCATCAAACAGTAATCCGTTCTCACACTCCTTAGAAAGAATCATAGAGTAATAAAACGAGAGGTGAAGCTTAGCTCAGATCACTCAGATGTACACAACCGACCTTCCTATTGATTAATTAATAGAGTGGTCGGTTGTATACATCACGATATGTTTACATATCTAACGCTGTACATAGAGTGATCGTATTTCTAAGGGGGATTTTATAGAATTGACCAATTTTTAGATTTTCTTTCTTTATTTAAAGAGAATTTGATGATGTTGACTGCAAACATTTGACAATGTTTGAATTTGTAGGTTTTCAATTTATTTGCAAAAAGTTATGTCAATATGTCAAAGTATATGCATCATTTTACTAATCCCTGTATCTTAGCAACAAAATCTTTTAATATTTCAAACTTTGACTCATTGGTCTAGCAGAACTTTTAGTTTGAAATATCAGTTTGCATCAGGCTGCAAAGATAAAGTATTTTAAATCAACAGTCGTATTTATCAATGTTTATTTAATGCACAATCTTCAGATAAAAAAATAGTTTGTGCATCCCTCTAAATTAAATTAGTAAACTATAATTAAAGTTGAATGCAAAAAAAAAGAAAACTTTAAATGAAGATGCCGAGGTCTATAAGCCAAAGTTTTTTAATATATTCTGTTTAACCAGCCCCCCCCCCTCAAAAACATAAGAGCGAGATGTTGTTGATATTTTTAAAGTATAAATGATTAAATAAAAAACTGTATCCTTTCTCCCGTTTTTAAAGATCGCTATCTTATATCTTTTCTATTGCTAATTATCTCTTGTATAGAGGGGCTGCTTATGATTTTTTTTCGAAGGGTGGGGGTCAATAAAGACATTGCGCGCAAAAATTGCCTGGACGGGATTTACTAGTTATACAATTGTTTATTTACATAGATTAATAAAAATACAGATAGAACACTATAGATGTCGTATTTTCAAGATTTAAGGGTTTTTCGTTCACAAAAACCCTGAGGCAGAAGCCAAAAGGAGTTACGGGCATGCTCTCTCTCTGTCTTTTGCAGGCGCCTGACTCCTTTGGGCTTCCGCCTCAGGGTTATTGTGAACGAAAACGTAATCATGGAATTGCAAACATTTTCTTTCTTAAACCTGTAACCTGGGTTGTTTATCCATGGGGGTGGGGCCTCAGCTTGTACATGAATTGGGTACGGTACAAGAAGTGGGTACAGTGCAAGAAGTGTGTTCGGTACAAGAAGTGGGTACGGTACAAGAAGTGTGTTCGGTATACTAGAAGTGGGTACGGTATACTAGAAGTGAGTGTACCGTACAATTTCAAATGAGCTAAAATTAGAACTATGAAAGGGACAGACCGGCTATGTAAGGTAGCTGAACTGAGTATGTAGTGTTGTGGTCGTGGACAATTTCTTTTGGATTCCTTTAAAACATATAAAACTTTTTAAAGATCCGTAAATCCTGAGTTTGAGCGCAAAGTCGATGTTCAAAATTGTACTTTGGGTGGATACGTTTTCAGAATACTTTTTAAAAAAAATATTTAATAACGACGACAAAAAAATGTAAACAAAATTTTACAGTAAACTAATTAGTTGTTTTATAGAAACAGGTTGAGAAAATAAAAATTATCTTTTCATCGAAAATAATTAATCTTGTTCAATTATTAGTTTCTATTTCTCATTATTCTAGTTCTCATTATTCACAAAGATTCTCTGTAGATTTTCTGGAATTATTATTCAATCTGAACAGAACTGAAACGCCTCCCGAACCGGCGGATAAAGAAGACAAACTTCACCGCCGAGAAACCAAGATGTCTCAAGATATGGGGACAACGAAGAGACTGAAGTCTTGTCTCTTTCGACTATCCTTTTTTATGTAGCCCAGATATTAACGAGGAACCATCAATGTTCCTAGTTAGTACATTTCTTAACTATGACGTTCCTTCTATTATGTTGCCTCAACACTAATGAGCTAACATAATCTCTCTTGAGTCTAAAAGATATGAGGAACACGAAGAGACTAAATTCTAATCTCTCTTCAACATCCTAGTTTATGTAGCCTAGATATTAACGTTGAACCATCAATGTTCCGCGTTAGTCTAGTTCTTAAATATAATATTCATTCTTTTACCTTGTCCATGCAGCCTAAATGATATGAGGAACATGAAGAGACTGAAATCTAATCTCTCTTCAATAACCTATTTTATGTAGCCTCGATATTAACGAGGAACCATCAATGTTCCGCGTTAGTATATTTCTTAATTACCACGTTTCTTCCTTTACCTTGTTTAGGTAGCTTCAAGACTATCGAGACAAAATAATATGTAGCCTCGATATCAACGAAGAACCATCAATGTTCCTCGTTGGTATAATTCTCAATTTGTATGCTTTTATGTAGCCTCAATACCAATTTCTCCTTAAAAATGTATCCGTAAATTCCTTCATAATTTTCTCAAAATATATGTAAACGATATTGATGTAAAATTTTTTTATTTAATACATGTAAACTATTTTGTACAATTTATATAATCTCGATACGGAGATAATAAATATCTAGATCTCAAAAATTATTGAAAAGACGAAAAGAAAATAAGAAATTCAATATAATGATAAAAACGAAATAATTGATTCTAGCATTTATTAATTGACAAATTTCTTTTGAGAAATATGTTCCTAATCATCTAAGTATATTACTGTATAATTTTTTCTTTATTTTTCGTCGTCGTTAAAAAGTATTTTAAAAAAACGATTCTGAAAACGTATTCAACCAAAAGTACGATTTTGAACGTCAACTTTACGCTCAAACTGAGGATTTACAGATCTTTAAAAAGTTTAATATGTCTCAAATAAATCCTAAAGAATGTGTCCACAACACTGTATACTCAGTTCAACTACCTTACATAGCCGGTCTGTCCCTTTAAGTGAATCTAATTGTTGTAATTTCCCCTGTATTGAATTAGTGCTGAGTTCCCTAGGGAATCCTGAAAACTGTTTTGTATTTACTTTAACAGTTCAAGCATTAGAAATACAATTTTTTCACGTTTCATGCTTGAGATTAAGTTCTATAATTTACAATTTAATTTACTTTGTATAAGAAATATATTGAAAAGTAAGAGGAGTGTCTACTAGGAACCCAGGAACCCAGGAATCCAGGAACCCAGCTAGGAACCCAGGAACCCAGGAAACCAGGAACCTAGGAACCCATCAACCCATCAATTTACAAAAACTGAGTTTATTCTCATTCCGAAACTGTAGGTTGCAGTTTTTATATTTGGAAATCTATTTGGCCAGGGCTACAGAAAAGTAAAAAGATTACAAAAACCACAACACAGGCCGAGTCGTGGTGAACTCTGGAATGCTATGTGAGTCGAGCGGCTCAATATTTCACCTTTAAAAATTCAATCAGGGGAAAAATATCAAAGAAAATGATAAATAATTTTGGAAATTAAGAAATGAAAGATGGATAATAAAGTAGAATTAAAGTGTGAAAGGAATAGTGGGAAGAAAGTAGATAAGTATTCCGCGAATTTTACAGATCTAAGAGAAGATAAGATGATAAGGAAATATGAGATTAACCAACCTGAAGAGTAATAGTTCCATTCTCACATTTATAGAAGGAGTTGCAGGAGTTCAAATCCTCATATACTTGTACACTTTCAGATACCTAAACATATAAGACTAGTATAGTTTATGTACACTGTACACTTTCAGACATCTAAACACATAGGACTAGTACAGTTTATGTACACTGTACACTTTCAGATACCTAAACATATAGACTAGTAAAGTTTATGTACACTGTATACTTTCAGCCACCTAAACATAGGTCTGTACAGTTTATGTAGACTGTACACTTTCAGCCACCTAAACATAGGACGAGTACAGTTTATGTACACTCTACACTTTCAGCCACCTAAACAAAGGACTAGTACAGTTTATGTACACTCTACACTTTCAGCCACCTAAACATAGGACTAGTACAGTTTATGTACACTCTACACTTTCAGACACCTAAACATAGGACTAGTACAGTTTATGTACACTGTACATATCCAGACACCTAAACATAGGACTAGTACAGTTTATGTAGACCGTACACTTTCAGACACCTAAGCATATAGGACTAGTACAGTTTATGTACACTGTACACTTTCAGACACCTAAACGTAAGACTCGTACAGTTTAGGTACACTGTACACTTTCAGATACCTAAACATAGGCCTTGTACAGTTTATGTATACAGTACACTTTCAGACACCTAAACATAGGACTTGTACAGTTTATGTAAACTGTTCACTTCCAGGCACCTAAACATAGGACTAGTACAGTTTATGTACACCGTACACTTTCAGAATCTATGTAAGAAAGTCCCGGGAGAAAAAGTTTCTGGAAAAAAACCTGGAAATAAAAACTTTGGAAAAAATCCGAATTTTTTATACAGTTTCAGAAACCTAAACATAAGATTAGTACAGTGTACAGTTTATGTACACTGTACACTTTCAGAAACCTAAACATAGAACAAGTACAGTTTATGTACACCGTACACTTTCAGACATCTAAATATATAGGATTAGTACAGTTTATGTACACTGAATACTTTTTGAAACCTAAACAAAGGACTATGTACAGTTTATGTACATAATGTTTGTAACTGTTTATTATCTTTATTATTGTTTAAATCTTTACAAGTTCTACAATCTTGAGACTTTTTTCTGATTCCAGTATGTATTTCAGGGAAAAAGCCCCATGCATTGATTAATAACAATACAGATAGAACACTGGATGTTGATCTTTTCAATATTTAGGGATTTTTCGTTCACAATAACACTGAGGCAGTGGTCCAAAGGAGTTACGAGCATGCGCTCTCTTTGTCTTGTAATTCAACGCTGCCTGCGCGGAACTCCTTTGGGCTTCTGCCTTAGGGTTACTGTGAACGAAAAACCCTTAAATCTTTCTTTCCAGCGACATTTTGTCAACGGACTTCAGAATATTAAGACTTTTTTACCCACGTTTTATTTCCAGGTTTATTTCTCAGAAATAGATAGATAAAATCCTCATATGACGTCACTGATTAAAGAGGTGTCAGTGACGTCATTTGAGGATTTTATCTTTCTATGCCAAGGAGACGACATTTCCCCTACTTTTGAGTACAATCTTATTATACAACCTTGTACAAACAAAGCACATGGTATACACATAGAAAGCTCTAAAAGAGAACGGTCATAAGTTTCATTCATTTCGGTAAAAACTAAACCCACAATATGCATTTTTAAGGAATATAATAATGCGCATGATTTAAAACAAGTAAAATGTTTCTAAATAAAAAATATAAAGAATTTATAAAAATTTACATTAATGACTATATAACTGTGGAATTGGAAGACGACAATTAAGCGAACTTAAAATGTATTTGATGTACACCAGCAGCTTGATGATCAGATAAAAAGTGAAATAGCTCTGTATAAATTTCACAATTGCTGATGTGTTCATTGTAAGTTCATTGATCTTCTCAATATCATAAAAGTCGTCATCACCATATTCTTCTTTCTTTAGGTTTATTTTGCTCTAAATAATTCTTAATAGCTTTACAGAAATTGAGTTTTTGTCACAAACTCTAACTGTTTTAACCCTATATCTTTGTAACCCGATGTCGTAGATCTTTCAAACTTTAAATTATGTGAAATAAAATCATCTAAGTTTGAAACATTATGGGTTGGAAGGATATTAAAATTAGAAAATATTAGCTTGTGGCAAAAACTCAATTCCTTTTCTTAGCTTATTAATGATAGTTTGTTTACTTGGCATTGTTGTAGATCTACTTGCCTACCAGTCTGTTTGACCGGCTTCAGGACCCGCCTGACCAGCTGCTGTTGCTGGGCTTCTAACAGTGTAAAACAAAGAATAAAAAGAACAGATATGACGAATCGACCTTCTCCGCTCATCTCGGTATCTGAGCTAGGACTGGTTCCAGGTCTACCTAGGAGTAACAAAACCCGTCTTAGCCGGAAATAAATACAAGGTGTCCTATAGTGCATGATATTCCACAACTATTGAGAATACATACACCAATAGTTTTATATCTTTGATTAAAGTTAGATCTGAATTTTACCAAATATCAAGAGAACCTTGTTATTGCCAGTTTAGAGACAATATCAGATACTTCTTCCACGTGAAACTAGTTACAACCAAGTGCATCCTGTCTGTTTCGGAAAATTTTCAGCCACACTTTGATTTCTCATTCAAATTCCTGCAAAAATAGCGTACTAGAGACCTCAAGTACAAAAATATACTTAAAATACATAATCACACAAAAAGTACAAAATGGCAAATACGATAAAAATCTATATTAAACGGATGCCTCCGTCATAAACTAAAGAATAGAAAATTTCGCTGAAACATTTACGAACCAAATTTAAGGACATACAAAATTGACAGAACATTCCGTTTAATGCTTGTTCTAAATTTTCGTGGTACTTTTATATTACGAACACAATGTTATTCAGGATTTCTACCAACAGAGTAACCCAGTATTTTTAAGACACCCATTGTTCGTAATTTGTCCAAATTGTTTTAAGCTTCCGGGGTTTATTGTAAACAATAATATATATATATATATATATATATATATATATGAGAGGAGCGGAATAAATGAAAAGAGAGCTTGATGTATTAATAGATAGATAAAACCGGAAATGAATTGGTTCTAAACTGCCATATTTGGCAATGAGAGCGACATGGTAACCCAGGAAGGAGAATCCTAACATTATAGATATAAATAAATAGAAAATGAATAATATTTTCTGAATAAACCAATATATTACGCTTTAAGAGCGCTTCGCGCCCTAGTTTCTAGTAGTTATTTTAGCTTTCAACTAGTGCTTTTCATATCCTACTCCAATGAACAAAATTTTTTGTATCTTGTAGATTTTTTCTGTTTAGATGGGGGTAATTTTTCAGACCCTGGGTCATGTTCTTTGCCACACAAATTTCGGCCCAATTGGTTCAGCCGTTTTACCAATTTTTATTTAGATTTAATATAAGCATTATTAGTAAAACTTAATGAATCCATGAAATACAAAAACCATAAAGACAAGGTGCTTAATAATAAGATGTCTTGGCACTACCCGAAAAAGGGATGACTATGATTCCCAAGGAGGGAAAATTCTGCTCCGAAAGGGGTAAAAAATTACACCCCTCCCCCCCCTCCCCCTAGCTATGTATTGTATAAGCATAAGAGAACATTTATCTCAAAGTTATAAACCAAAGCGAGCATAATTCTGATGAATTTAAAACCGAAAACAAACATAACCTTTCGTTATATAAAACCAAAAGCGGGAATATCCCTCAGATATTTGAAACCAAGTATACAGGGTGACTCACAAAATATGAGACTTCAGAGACGACCCTACGGAGTCCAACCACCCTTTTAGCTTAAAATCATTTAACACATCTTTAAAAGACCATATCAAAGACCCCAAAAACAAAAAATAACCTTAGATATTTAGAATTGGGTTGTAGGTCTTCATTAAAGTTTAATTCTTTGTGGGGTACCCTGGTATGACACTATGATGTATAAAACTGAAAACATGCAATTTTTACATTTATATTTTTCTTCTTTCACAATTGTTAGAGAACTTCTGTCTGCAAAGTTTCTGTTTGAGTTAAATGAACTTTCAGATTTAAACTTGGTCTGTATATCCAGTGTGCAGCATTAAACATGAGAGTTCAGAGATGACTTAAAAATCATCTTTCATTTTTAAAGGAATTATCAAATGACTTTTTAACAAAAAAAGATAAACGTCTATGCTTTAGATGAAAAGGCGTATACCTCCTTAAAGCTTATCAGTGATTATACCTTATTTTATCACACTTTGTCCTTACACAGTAATCACACATTAACTTTCATGTTTCTTGGGACACCCTGCATATAGTAGATTCGAGCAATGTCAAGGTTAGGATTGAAACCTGGAGATTTAAGATTATTATCTTCAGATATAACGTACATTGCACAGAGCAGGTTTAAATATCTAGGGGTTTCGAAACATACAAATTGAGACAACAAAACTATGATTTTAGATTGTCCAATGAACACAAAAACGGCGATTGTACACTGTGCAGTGAACACAGACCCATTTTCCTAGCTATTGGAAAACCATTTACTTAATTTAACAACTTCATTTTCCTAATCTACATTGTTATGGGTACCTTATTCTTCGTTTCATAGGAAACCTTATATTTTGTAAATTATATCGGCGTTGCCCATGGTTATTTTAAGATTTATATATTAATTTGAAAAAGCAGTTTATGATTGCTATAGATTACTATTTGATAACTTGCTACGATATACAATGCTAAACATGTTTTCTTTATTATTTTTTACGTTCTATTGATTAGTACTATATAGGTTCTACGTAGAAACAACAATAGCATAGGAATAAGGTGTGACCCCAGGGAAGGTTTATGAATGATCGAATTTTCAACATTTTCTTCTAACAAAATTCGATTAAAATAATAAACCAACATAACATAAGTTTGAAAAGTGCGTTTACTGCGATAAAGTGCTTTACAATATAGTGTTAAAGGATATATTTTATCGTGTATTACTGTTGTTATAAACCTCACATCGAACCCGAATTTGTGCACTGTGCAGTGCAATAGAGCAAATCTGTTTATCTAGGAATGTTTTGACCGTTATATTGAAGAAAGTGGCGAAACTGAGGAAACTTTATAAATACAAAATCCACAGCTATTCGCCTTGTTTGAAAACAACTTATAGGTTCTCAGTAAAGAGTGTAAAATATAATGGAGAAGAAATCGACCCGGCCCGCCCTACCATATGATTATACATGCTTTTCAGACAGTACTCCAGTACAAATTGATATCTGTTTGCAGGCAAATAGATTTTCTCTTGTAGCCTGGAGAAGGATTGTTAGGGTGTATCTATACAAACGCTTCCCTAAAAAAACGCTACACTAAAAAAACGCTACATAGGCTATATTCGCTACAAGTTTATTGCCTGTTTCTGTTTGTGTATAAGATTTTTAAATTCACATAGTCGTAAATTGAAAATAAATCATAAGTTTATAATTTAAGAGATATATATTTTTAAATTCTCATAGCGTTTTTATAGTGTAGCGTATTTATAGTATGACCATTGTTATATCCTCGGCAAACGACGCATTTGAGGTCGTGGTATTGTTGTTAAAAATTACTTTGAAACTTTCTCATTTTCTTTAAAATGTTCTAATTTAATGAGTCGTAAGAAGAAAAGCCCAAAGGTTGTATAAAAAGGTTGCAAACTCTCGATGCGCTAGCTAACGTACGGGAAATGTCGTCTCCTTGGCATAGATTGATAAAACCCTCGATCATATGACGTCATTCTCACCTCTATGATCAGTGACGTCATATGAGGATTTAGTCTATCTTTGCTTAGAAGACGATTTTTTCGTACGTTAGAGCGCATCGAGAGTAAGCAATCTTATTTTACAACCTAGGGCTGTCCCCCTGCGCTACCCCGCATAAGATTTCAACGAGTTTACTAATGCCGTCATAAGTAGTTATTCCAGTTTGCTTTCACTTAACCATTGTATCAAAAATCTTCAGCGTATAATCAGAAAAGTTAAAAAAACTTAAAACCTCCCTTAAATATTCATGTACTATAGAATCAAAAGATTTTTTTGAAATCCATTGCCATAAAGGCAACATATATATTTTCATACTTTAATTTATTCATAAAGGTTAATGTATTTATTACTGCTTCAGGTAGAATCTTAGTAGACCATTACGCCTTCAGTGACTGGCTAGTTATCTTTTCAAGCACTTTGTGCTCGAAGCACTTCAAAACTGCGTATGAATATCTATCCATCCAATCCAGGGCATGAGACAGTTCTTTCACAGTAATTGGGCAGTTGTCCATTTCAGACTCCGCAGGGGTTAAGATTTTTGATTGAACCTGGGGAAGGTTTATTATCTCAGGAGTTAAAGTAGTTTTATGTAGGTATTCTTAAGCCGAATTTAAAGAATTTGAGCCGTGGCTCAAATATGCGACACGGTTCAATTATGGTTGGTTTAACTTGAAATTCTTTTCAGTGTTTCAAAGAGTTGAACCTGCGCTCAATTGAAACCGGTTTTTTTGGTGGATCAGCAATGCGGTTTAAATTATTTAAATTCGGCCTCTCTGGTGTAAACATTTTTAAAGAAGAAAACTACATCTTTCTTCAATTCAGCTTGGCTTTCATAATCAGATCCCTCCCCTTTATAATTAATTTTTTTATTTTGGGATGTTAGAGAGTTCCCCAATCAATGTTTGAGGCAAATCTGTCAAGGGATTCATGAGTTGTGATCGAACATACAAACAGATCAACAGAGATTACAACTGTATATATATTGGAGATTTAGAAATAGCATGCTATTTCTAAATATCTTACATTTATGTTAAAATTCTGTGTCTCTAGTCTCTACTGAGGAAAATCAAGTTTCTCCTTAAAATCAGGTTTAAATGATTTGGTTTAACAACATTGCAGAAAAATCTGAATGATCATCTTTCTCCAGAAATTATGTTATTTCTTAACTTCGTTAAAATTTCTACAAAATCGGTATTAAATATGGATCTAAAATAGAGAGTTTTTTGAAGAATGCGTAAAATCATTTTCTTTTATTGAAATCTTTTTGAGTTTTTAGATTTATTTATTTGCTAAAAAATACAAAATATAAATATTTTCTTTTCTAGTAGAATATATATTGTAGAGGGGAGGAGGGAAGGAGGGGAGGCGAGAAGGAGAGGAGGAGCGAGATGATGCCATAAGCCCATTTTACAGTATTCAAAACATAGGCAGTTAGTGCAATCTATTCCGAACCCCGAAATCTGTAATTAACAAATAAAAGGTTTTAAGTTTCCTAAAATGTTAAGAACGATTTTGTCAGATTATTCTGAAGCCATGAAGTTAAATGAAAAAACTACGTGTAAAATTACACGAAGGCTTTCCATTCATTTTCAAAAAATATGAAATTTTTATGAGAATGAAAGGCAAAGATTATCTGAGGTCTAAACTTTTAGATATCCCGCAAAACCCAGGATTCCTCGGCTTAACCGGTATCACAAGGAAGAACTGATGCACGACACCGGCGGATCTCGGGATCAAGCATTGATCTCCATATTGATCCATCTGCGGATTAATTTATTTCCTCTTCGATATCCCGTAATGGTCATACCCTGCAGGGACAACTTTTGTTGAGAGATCCAGCATTGATCCTCAAATTTTAAAGTGTCCACATTAGATATTGAGATCAAGTGTTCAAGATTAAGAATATCCACACAAGACTCAAGAGTTTCAATCTCTGGACCCAAAAACGAACATTTACAATACATTGTCACAGTAAATTCACATGCTGTCGTTACCACCATTGAGATTGAAATAATAAATCAGAAATAAAAAATAATGACTGAATAGAAGTATGATGGGCTCGGAAAGAATTCCTTTAACTCTCTGTATTCTCGAGATTAAATATGGATGCGCTCATGGTCGGATCGCCCTCCTCCCCTCGTCCTAGAAATAGATAAGATTATCAATTTTCTATCAGTTTTGGGTATAATCAAGGTTTTTTGATAATATATCAGTTAGTGAGAGAATACTGGAATATTACTTCTTCTTTAGATATATTTGGATATTTTTTACAATATTCTATTTATTTTCTTACGTTTTTTTCCCTTATTCTAGAATTCATTTTCCCTTTTAAGTTTTCCCAGGAAACATTTTTATCGGCTTTATGTGCCGATGGCAAAGTTGTCGGGAAAATAATTCTGGACTTTATATGTTCGCCATCGGTTAGTCAGAGACTAAATGTTTGCAGGTTATCCTATTTTTTATATGATTTAGATAGGTTCGAGGGGATAGTTAGTTTTACAGAAGGATAAAGATCTTTAAAGAAATTAACTATTATATGTTTTTAAATAAAAACAGGAATTAATTATTTACAACTATACTTTACAGTGAAGTTAAGGGAACCCGTGGTTAAATAAAATTTTTAATTTCCCGAAAAAGTGGTTGTACACAATTTTATCGTCTATTGAGATGAAAATGCGCGATTTTTCCCGGAAAACTTCGCAAAGCGGGTGGTTATTTTACATAACTGTCCCAAGGGACCAACCTCCCTCTGTTGGCGGAATCAGGTCGGCAATGTTGGTGAAAAGGCGGTAAAATGAATAATTGTTATGTTCTGCTTAGTTTATGATAAATAAAAATCTTTTTATTAATAAAGTATCGCGGAGTGCAATTCCACAATTTAATTAGATAAATGTAAAAACTAATTTGATGTGCAGCCTGCAGGGTTCGAAAACAAAAATATTTTCATAAGAATATGATCTGTCGACGGTATATTAAGGCCTAATTTTATTTGATAAACATTGGAATTACGTTTTAACTTTATTAACATCTTTGTTCTACGCAGCAGTATTTTTGTGAATCTGTTCATACGAGTAACATGCATGCTCAAATCTATTTAATGAGATCTGGTTCGGTAGACCGTAGAATGGTAGAATGAATAAATAAATGAGTAAAACAAGTTCAACCAACCGGAATACAATTGACGCTATACAATTCAACCCAGAAAATACTGGGTTAATGAATCCTATTTTTAAATTGTTGGGCAACAGTTAATTGGTATTTATCGTTCCAGTGCACTTGATTTAAAACTGGTTTATAGCTGTACAAACACTTTTAACCACCACGGTGCTAATTTACATCTTTTTACTGCAGTTCAGATTCTTTATATCAAACTTTTAAAATTAATATAGTTATTCTAAGATTTGAATGAAAATTAATTTCAAATATTTGATTTAACAAATTTTAAATGTCCCCATGTGAAAGACCACCAGGTTCTAAGAAATATATATTCCGAGTTTTATTGAAATTAAAGTTAATCTTGTCTATAAAGTCAGGCGACTGGGCAGTAATTACATCTCATTTTATCAAAGTATATGTACTAATCCTTGTTATAGAGAAATAATAGACTTAAATAAAAAATAAGGAAATACAATTTATTAAACTATACCCTCGTTCCTCTCCTTTATATATTCATGTTCTTGCCCCCCTCCCCTCCCCTGGCGCCTTACCCTTATTTTTTTCATGGAGATAATTCATGTAGCTTTCTTTGATAGATTTAAATGAAGGTGAAGATGCGCTGGGACGGAACAGTTGGGTTTAATCTCTCTACCAGCTCACTATCACAGGAAGGATTCATCTCTCCAGTGTTGATTAGACCAGGGAGCAGAGTTCTGCTTATTGATATTACTCAACTAAAACTGTTTACTGTTTATCAGTGTTTCAACTGTTCAATAAAAACTAATATTTTTATTTAACGCCGAAACATTAAATAAAAAAGTGCATTTAATAGCACACGACGGGATGAATTTTGAAACTAAATTCATAATTTGCTGAAACCAATAAAATAATTTACCATTTTTCACTATCTCATTCGGCGTTAATTTTAACATGTCTTTAAAATACTGTGATCTCCTAGCAGCCAACATATCTTCTCTATATTTGTGAAACCCCAGGATATTTATTTTCATATATTTTCAGACTAGTTCCTGATACCATGGTGTAGGATGGAAGAGTAAACTGTAGAACTGTGCAAACCTCCACTATGCATTCTGTCAGTAAATTGGATAAATGGTTGAAAACCAGATTTGCTGGACTAGGAGAGTTGGTGGGGAAACATAGGAATATATTTCTAGTTGCTCCCATCCTTGTTTCCCTAGTCCTGAGCAGTGGTATGATCCAGGTTGAATATTCCTCTGATCCTGATCATTTAATGACACCAGTGAACGGAGAGGGTCGAGCGGAGAAAGCCTTGGCGGAGAAATATTTCCCGACCAATTTTAGTGATTTTGACGCAACCCGGAGCACAAAATTTGGTCTATACGGCTATGTTATGGTTACAGGACAGGACGGGAGATCTATCCTCAACCCGGAGACTTGGACCGAGGTTAGGATTATCCAGAACAAGATCCTGGAGATGAAGGTTGAGTTTGAGGGTGAAGAGTACGGATACACAGATATCTGTGCTAAGTGGGATGGAGAATGTTACACCAACAGTCTTCTCTCAGTAGCAGATACCTTTGCTATACTCAGTAAAGGAGCTTTCAGGCAGATCATATCAATAATCTATTTCTATAAATTTGCATGAATGCAAAAAATCAAAATATAATAAGTTTTCACCATTTTAAAAATTCCAAACTTTATATTTTTACCTTTCATAGATTTTCTTTGATGTGTCAAATCTGTTAAAATTTAATTTCAAAATATCGGATATTTGTTGTCAGAGGAAGTTCTGTCCTTAAGAGCAAATGAGTTGTTATTACTCCTGTATGATAAATCTGTATATAAGAGAGCCTGTGGAGAGTTATTATGGAAACTTCAGTAAACATCTAACCCTGGAGATGGGTCGAAACCTTACTCTGCTCTCTCTTCAGAAATCTGAGGAGATTCTAGAAGGAGTGGAGAAGATAGAACTGATTGCAAACCAAACCCTTCATGATCTATATTCAAACTTCAACATGGTATCCCAGGTCAACTAAATTATTAATCATGATTATCATGTTCACTAATCAGGGTAGTATTAATAGTACAAAGTACAAGGTAAAAAACAGCGTAAAGGTTACAGAACAGCGTACAGTGTACAAGGTACAGAGCACAAGGTACAGAGTAGAGGGTACAAGGTAAGGGTACATGGTACAAGGTACAAGGTTCAGAGTACAGGGTACAGAGTACAGGGTACAGAGTACAGGGTACAGAGTACAGGGTACAGAGTACAGGGTACAGAGTACAGGGTACAGAGTACAGGTACAGAGTACAGGATACAGAGTACAGGGTACAGAGTACAGGGTACAGAGTACAGGGTACAGAGTACAGGGTACAGAGTACAGGGTACAGAGTACAGGGTACAGAGTACAGGGTACAAAGTACTGAGTACAGAGTACAGGGTACAGAGTACAGGATACAGAGTACAGGGTACAGAGTACAGGGTACAGAGTACAGGGTACAGAGTACAGGGTACAGAGTACAGGGTACAGAGTACAGGGTACTGAAAACAGAGTAAGGGTACAGAGTACAGGGTACAGAGTACAGGGTACAGAGTACAGGGTACAGAGTACAGGGTACAGAGTACAGGGTACAGAGTACAGGGTACAGAGTACAGGTACAGAGTACAGGGTACAGAGTACAGCGTACAGAGTACAGGGTACAGAGTACAGGGTACAGAGTACAGGGTACAGAGTACAGATTTCAAGTAAGGACGAGCATGTATTTATTCAGATTTAAATTATTAAATAATCATATTCAGAGTTTAATGAATGTAGACAATTTAAAACTCTTTGGATGAAAAGTTTTCTAAATTAGAAATTAAAATGATTTTTAAAATATATATTTTGAATCATTGTGTTAATCTGCAATCATGAATTCTCAGATTTTTGTAATTATAAGTTTAAACTTCGAAAAAAACTTTTAATCTTCAGCATACACATGTATTCATTAAAAATATGTACTAGAGACAAACCTAACAGGCTAAGCGTAATGGTATTTCTCACATATTTAGAAACAATTTTCTAGAGTAGAAGCTTTACACAATCCCCCCCTCTATATACCCTGGTCATTGGTGATCATTTATGGTACTCTACTAATCAAGCCCAGAAAACACCTTCTTGCATAAAAATATGTTTCAATCAAAAATGCAAAATAATCTTCACAGAAAAACTAGTAAAAAAATAGTAAACCATCATGCGGAAAATATATACGTACCTTGAAGATGATTAAATTTTATATTAAAAACGTACACTATTTATTACGTTGTTCAATATTCAGAGAAATCCTGTTTTACAAACTAATTTTTAAAATACGAATTTGATGTATGTAATAATAAACACAGTAAAAACGGAATTTTTAACTAGTATTAAAACAGATTTGAAAAAAGTACCTAGTTCAGTACCTAGTTCAGTACCTAGTTCAGAACCTAGTTCGGTATCCCAGTTCAGTATCTAGTTCAGTATCCTAGTTCAGTACCTAGTTCAGTATCCTAGTTCTGTACCTAGCTAAGTACCTAGTTCAGAACCTAGTTTAGTACCTAGTTCAGTACCTACTTCAGTACTCAGTTCCGTACCTAGTTCAGTACTATGTTCAGTATCTAGTTCAGTACTTTGTTCAGTATCTAGTTCAGTACTTTGTTCATACCTAGTTCTGTACCTGTAAGTTCAGTATCCTAGTTCTATACCTAATTCTGTACCTAGTTCTGTATCTAGTTTAGTACCTAGTTCAGTACCTAGTTCTGTACATAGTTCTGTACCTAGTTCTGTACCTAGTTCAGTATCTAGTTCAGTATCTAGTTCAGTACCTAGTTTAGTACCTAGTTCAGTGCCTAGTTCAGTACCTAGTTCAGTAACTAGTTCAGTATCTAATTCAGTACCTAGTTCAGTACCTAGTTCAGTGCCTGGTTCAGTATCCTAGTTCAGTACCTACTTCAGTACATAGTTCAGTACCTAGTTCAGTACTATATTCAGTATCTAGTTCAGTACTTTGTTCAGTATCTAGTTCAGTACTTTGTTCATACCTACTTCTGTACCTAGTTCAGTATCCTAGTTCTGTACATAGTTCAGTACCTAGTTCTGTACCTAGTTCTGTATCTAGTTTAGTACCTAGTTCTGTACCTATTTTTGTACCTAGTTTGGTAACTAGTTCAGTACCTAGTTCTGTGATTAGTTCAGTAACTAGTTTAGTAACTAGTTCAGTATCTAATTCAGTACCTAGTTCAGTACCTAGTTCACTGCCAAGTTCAGTATCCTAGTTCAGTACCTAGTTCAGTATAAGTTTAGTACCTAGTTCAGTACCTAGTTCAATACCTAGCTCAGTGCCTAGTTTAACATCTAGATCTGTACCTAGTTCAGTATAAGTTTAGTACATAGTTCAGTACCTAGTTCAGTACCTAGTTCAGTACCTAGTTCAGTACCTACTTCAGTACTCAGTTCCGTACCTAGTTCAGTACTATGTTCAGTATCTAGTTCAGTACTTTGTTCAGTATCTAGTTCAGTACTTTGTTCATACCTAGTTCTGTAATTTAGTACCTAGTTCAGTACGTAGTTCAGTATCTAGTTCAGTACCTAGTTCAGTACCAGTTCAGTATCTAGTTCAGTACCTAGTTCAGTACCTAATTCAGTATCTAGTTCAGTACCTAGTTCAGTACCTAGTTCAGTGCCTAGTTCAGTGCCTAGTTTAGTACCTAGTTCAGTATCTAGTTTAGTATCCTAGTTATGTACCTAATCTATGTTCGGTAACTAGTTTTATGGAATCCTACTTCAGATCTGAGTTGGATTCACTTATTGTTGTGCAGTTACTGGGATCTAGAATTATAAAAGTGTAAATAATGATTTTAAATGGACATCGTAATTTCGGGTGACCAACCGAGTGATTCGTTAAAGAGAGAGACTGTCTAAACATGGTAGTTGAGTTGAAAGTGCAGTTTTGTAGAGGATTTTAGATCTTATATAATCTGTTATTACTACAAGATTTTAGATCTTAATCTGTTATTATTACAAGATTTTATAAAACAAACTTATCTCCTATTCTTGAATTCGAGGCGACTTATATTTTAGAATGATTTTAATATAATTTACTCTATAAACTTGACAGAAGTACATACGTTATTTTAGGTTATTTCTTTATCATATTTGACTTCACCATGCCTTCACAATTGTACAATTTAATGGTTGGGTGGATTATTGGTAACTAATTATTTGGTAACTAACAATTTTGTAACCTGACAATTTGGTAACTTGACAATTTGGTAACCTGACAATTTGGTAACCTGACAATTTGGTAACTTGACAATTTGGTAACTGGACAATTTGTTAACTAACAATTTGTATAATTGAAACTAATGTTTCACAATCATTGTTTGCATATTTATTTGTTTACATAGAGAGAAAAACAATAAACAGGATTTTTTTAAAAGTTTAGTATGACAAATCCGCTAAAACTGTTTTTAAACTTCACAATCTCTCATCTCAAAATGGCAGGGTAAGAGTTTCTGCGAACATCGAGGGGAGGTGTAATACTGCAGGATTCTCAACAATTTCAGTATTTCATAAAAAAAAATACACCGGACTATAGTCTTTTCCTTTGTATGAGATATAAAAAGGAGGACGTCCTGCTATAGTTCATCACTTAAAGGTTCCTTGTTCCTTTGAACAAATTGGTATTCATAATCATAATAATGTAGCGGACATCACTAAAACCCGGATGCAGTTAATGCACTAATTTAAGGTTCCTCATAAGCATTTAGTTTAAATGTAATCATATGTAAAAGAAGTAAATGATATATGAAAGTTTAATAAACCTGAGCCCGCGATTTAAAAAATTCGGGGAAATACGGCTCGGGTCTAAGCTGTCGTTGTACCTTATTTACGGCTTGAGCTTTCGGATTCAAGCTGCATCTTATTTTACACCGAGTTGAATTCAAAAAACCGGTTTAATATTCTATTCGGCGGATTTTCGTGGTAGGAATTGGCGCATTCCCAGTTTTTATGAGAACAAGACGCAACATTGAGCCTTATCCTCCACTAAAACCAACCAAGGTCGGTTTTATTTTTATTAGGCTTAACTCATTAAGTCTAGCCGAAGATCTTGCAGCTGTCAATCACGTGACACAATCTGTCGTTAGCGTTGGGTCGAAGATTGGGTCTTAAAGTCGGGTTTAAAGAATTTCGACTCGAGCCGAAGCTTTTAAATCGCGGGCTCTGGTGAATCATAAATCTTTAATTAGGCATGCTTATTTCATTTTAGAATTTTATTGTAAACCAAATTGTCAAGTTACCAAATTGTCAAGTTACTAAATTGTTAGGTTACCAAATTGTCAAATTACCAAATTATTAGTTACCAAATTATTAGTTACCAAATTATTAGTTA
Source organism: Eurytemora carolleeae (assembly GCF_000591075.1). Taxonomy (NCBI): domain Eukaryota; kingdom Metazoa; phylum Arthropoda; class Copepoda; order Calanoida; family Temoridae; genus Eurytemora; species Eurytemora carolleeae. The sequence continues at coordinate 65,920 of NW_019396774.1, read as the reverse complement.
CCAAATTGTCAACTTACCAAATTGTCAAGTTACCAAATTGTTAGTTACCAAATTGTTAGTTACCAAATTGTTAGTTACCAAATTGTTAGTTACCAAATTATTATTTATCAAATTGTTAGTTACCAAAATGTTAGTTACCAAAATGTTAGTTACCAAATTATTAGTTTCCAATAATACGCCCATCATTTGATGGTTTAGATTTCGGGAATTACATGAAAATTGCATATTTTAAGTTTTTTTATTTAGAAACAGGTTTTGTAGTTTTTCTTTGATTCTGTTAACTTTTAGGAGGAAAATATTCACGCTATGATTTTTCAAAATCTAATCTTTTTAAAAAAATCTTTGATTTAAAATTTTAAATCCATGCCTTGATCATTTGATAAAAAATAGGCTGAAAAATATATAAGGAATATATTTACCCTAAACATAGAAATTCAATTGAAATTAGTCTGTACAAATTATTGACAAGAAATTCAAATTTTCTTTTTTCCTTTTTTTGTGGTACCACAATTCTCTTAGATATTCAAATTAAAAAAGAACATTTACATTTGAAAAAAATAGTTATTTTAGTGAGAAACTATTTTTGAATCGAGGTAAAGGTCGCCATGTGTGATTGTTTCTCATTTTTTAAAACAAATGTTGGCCTCATTCAGTCTTTTTAGACAGACAATATGATAATTAATATTTTAATCTTGTTTGTAGGCTGTGAAGGATTTCGAGGTTCTCTCCCTTAACCTCTACGACATGTACAAGACCCAGGTCAAGCCCAGTTTCGAGTCCATCAACCTCCCAGCATACTTCGGGGGAATCACACTAAGAAACCAAACCCTGGATACTCTAGATATATGTCAACTTGTTGCATTTCTGCCTGATTCATCCGCCAGGTATATTTATATATATATAAATCTGTATATATCTTTATATATACTTTTTTGTCTGTCTGTTTGTCTGTGTATTTGAACCCAACAACAGTCAAAACGATTGAACCGATCCGGCATAATAATAATTTTTGAAAATAAAAAACAGGAAAATCTGTGAATTAAGATTTACATAGAAAAATGGTAGAAGCCTAGTATATACATATTGCTGATTTGTTGGTGTCTGTCTTCAGAGACGACGAACGGAATTTATTTAGTCTTTTTCTCACAGTCTAGGTTTTCTGAACACGAAACATAGTTGTAGTTAAACTATTTGCCTAACAGTAGTTTTGGTAACCATCCTGAAAGTTAACAACTAACAAAAGTTTTTTTTATTACAAATTGCAGTTTCGAATAAAGCTCCCCTCAATTAATAAGAATTATTAATTTTGTGTACAACAAAATTATGGAGTTCAGTTTAAGCATAACCCCTGACTGGTTCTTAATTTATGATTTGGGAATTTCAGAGCCGCAGAAAGAAAAATCTCTGCGCCTACATTTTCCGAACCGTAAAATACTCATTTTCTTTCTCTTTCTCTGCAAAAACAAGTTTTCCCGCAGATTTTAAGATGGAGTTGTTTTTTAGTGCTGTTAGTTTGTTTTGAGATTTCAGTTTCCATATTTATCTTTGAAAGACTGGTTTAAGTAAAGGTTCAAAATAAGTTTCTGTTTTATCATGCCTTTGTCGATTTATCTTTGCTTTCTATAGAGCTTTGTGTACAGTATAAAGTTTTCAAGCCTCAAAATCTTAATTTTGGTAAAACATTTTTTTTTGGAAGATTTTCAACCATGTAAATAGTTAAAGGAAATTATTGAATTTTTTGTTACTTTGAAGGAGGATGACCCCCCCCCCTTCCACACAATGGACTATTTATGGGAGATTGGTTTGAAGATTTCTTTTATATTTAGGATTGGAGAATTCTTTAAAACTATTCATCTAATCCGTTCTTTGTATAATTGATCTGCCTTACAACCCTATTTCTCTATTTAGTCTGTTTGGTTTAATTTAACAGATTTTATTCAACAAAACAATTGAGAAAAATGTTGACTGGATTTACCAGGAGTTGCTTGTTTAAATATTTGTATATTTGATCTAGGTAAATAAATATAAATATCTTCCTTTACAGTTCATTTTCAACATTTAGTAGATTCAAGTTGTTAAAGTGCTTAAGTTAGTTTTAGTANTAATGTTATAAGGACAATGGGTGTATTTCTTACAAATTGAAATCTTTTATAGATATAATCATGTATTTTTCAATTTTAAGGGGAGGCAGGGAAATGTGGCAACCCATATCTTTGTTCCTTCACTGCATTTAATCATTTTTATCCCATGGATCTATTATCTGTTAAAGAAACTGAAATATTGTGGAATCATTGAAACTGTTGACATATTAAACTAATATTAATAATAAATTGTTTCTTCACTCTCGGTTAATAAATCAAAATTAAACTGGTATAATTGTGCAAAGTTGTTTGTTGCATTCTCTAAATCAAAGGGTCACTTAATATATAATGTATGTCAGCATAATTTTAAGTGACCCCCTACCTAATTACAGGGTTGCTTGCCTGATTCACAACAGTACCTTTCACACCATGGTCTGAGCAACAATGAGGAAGATATCTCGTTTTAAAAACGTACCTTCTCTCTGCCATATAAATCCGCAATAAACTTTCATTGAGAAACCACAATTCCAAACAATCAATTTTATAGATGCAATGCCATTAGATTAGAAGATTATTTAAAGGTACCGTTGGGACTTTTAAGTGGAGGTGGCTTAAAATTACGCCGACAGTTCCTTTAAGTTACTCTGAATATAAATTAGAACTAAAATAATAAATGTTTGAGGTCGCTGTGCCGGAACCCTGTGGAGTTGATGAGCTCTCTGTCGGAGCTAGTGAACCAGGGGGCGGAGACAGATATTACAAGAAGTTTAATTCTTCGGATCCGGAGCCAGGTGGAGACTGCTCTAAACAAACTAAACATAAAAGGATCTGCGGATCAGATAATTCATATACTCAAGGATATTTCTTCATCTCTCAAGATCTTCTCAAATACGTAAGTAAACTGAATTTTACGTCTAGATATAGTCCAGGTAAAATTGTTTATATGTGGAGTAATAGAACTTTCACAAAAGAACTGAGTACTCGCATCACTTTTCTTAATTCTATTTCATTGCAACCTGATGTCGTATTTCAAGTTATGAATTCTGATAAAACATTAGAAATTTGAAATATCAAGGGTTTACACAGGTTGTCCCTAAAAAACGATCTTTTAGACATTGTAGTACTCGCCATGGTAAATTTTTCATAATTTATAAATGCAACATTTCCAATCGATTATTGCCAATTAAAGGTAAGTAGCAAAAAGAATGAGGAAGTTCTGAGAGTTTGAAGTTTGCCGTTTCAACAAACTTCAAAGGTTGAAAAGATTTAGGGATTTGAAAATTAGAGTTTACGGCAAGTAATCCTTTTCCGTATACTATGAATATGTTCGTTAAGAATTAACCAAATGGAATTTCAGAAAGTCAACTGCAGTAAAAAACGGAAAGAACTTTTTTGTTTTTATCATTATATCTGAAAATATTTAGCTAAGAATTATTCTACTTTTTTGAAATAGTTCCGTCTGTCCGTTCCAGTGAAAGAACGACTGTTCCCAAGAAACGGCGCCCAGCCCTTGAGCTTGGAGTGTTTCTACTTTTTTGAAATAGTTCAGTCTGTTCGTTCTAGTGAAAGAACGACGCCCAGCCCTAATGCTACTCCATACAAATTGTTTGACTTCAGAGCTGGGAACTTCAGAATGGTAGATATCAGGATTAATGCGTAATCCTCTCTTTTTGCTAATATGGAGACTAACATGATCTCGAGATTTTTTAGGTCAACGAATTTGATTCTAGGAACGTAAGATTTGTTCGTTTTCATGACTGGAAGGGCCTTACCTTAATTTCTAACACATTTATTTATTAACACATTAGTTAAAATTAGATAAAAAGAATCTCAAACGTATTATTACATATTTTTCAATTAAAAAATGGCCGAAAACAAATTCTTTATTTGTTAGAAATTGCGGAGATCTCTCATTCGATAGAATTTATTTTCAAGGCTGTCATTGGTCAATACAATTTACGAACTATATTCCTTAATTTACGAACTATACACTCTCATTGGAGAAAGCAATGTACGGATATTCAAAGAGAGAGAAAAAGAGTTGATTAAGAACTAAATTTAAAAAGTTTCTACAATGGATATTTGGATTAAGCAGTCGGGTTTAAAGGTTATCCATTCTAAATTTCCCATATCAGGGCACATTATCTGAGTTATACAAACTGCAAATTTGAAAATCCTTAGCAACGTTAGTTCCGCTTTTAAAGTTTAATGAATGTACTGTTCAAATATGGTTTAGAATAGTCTCTTGTTCAAACATAATTTGAGTATTCTCTTGTTCAAACATGATTTGAGTATTCTCTTGTTTAAACATAATTTGAGTAAATTGAAAATTGAAGTATTTGATGTTTCAACTAAAATTAAATTGACCAAATCTTCCACTTTTAATCTGAGTATTATTTCAATATATATTTATATTTACATTTAAACCTGAAAGAGTTAATTTATTTCGATTCAAGGAGTCTGTGAACTTCCATTCTGATCAAGTTTAAATTATATATCCATGTTATAGTTTTAAAAACTGATTCTTTCATTTAAGGTTTCTATACTACATTTTTTCCTCAGAGGCAATGAAAAAATTGTAAGAATTTAATTCTTTTACAAAGTCAAAAAAAACGTCATCTTCCAGATTATAAGACTTAAAATTAAAACGACATTCATAAAACGAGCTGAGCTGAAAACTTTAGAATGGGATATCCTTAATCCCGATCTGTTCATTAACCTGGAGATTAATAACATGAGGAGAACAAGCCATATTTAATCTGGAGATTAAGAAAAAGAGGAGATCAAGCATTGTCTCGATATCCATTCATAGGTCAAATTTTCTACAATTTTTGTTGCATTTTAAGTTTTCAACCCTCCAATTAAAAAAATGCGAGATAAACATTGTTTATACTTATTTGGAGAAAAGTGTGGTTTTAAACTTCAAAATCTTTAACTAAATTCATTAAAATAGGATTTGTTTTCCTTGTACTTTACAAAAATGTATATATTTTTTGATGTAAATCACTAAATAGCTTAGTGTTGGATGTACTTCAGTAATTTGTAAAAATCCTTGAAATCAATCTTGAAATAGATTTTCAGTGAAAAGTTAAACCAACTTGGAAAGTAAAGGAATTTCCCATCATGAAATGAATTAAAGTAATTCAGAATTATACAGTCAAAGTGCAGGGACAGGAGAAGTTTTGATTGGAAGTTTATTTAGCATAGTTGTATGGGATGGATTTAATGTATCTACTCAGATACAAAGTGCATGTGAGACGGATTTCATGCATCAGGGGGATTTTATTCATAAGGAAAGGATGTATGCATCAGATACAGGAGACGAGAAGGATTTGACGCATCAAAAACAGGGTGTGGGTAGGATATGATGCATCAGAAACAGGGTAAGGGAAGGATTTGGTGTATCAGAAACAGGGAGAAAGAAGGATTTAATGCATCAGGAACAAGGGAAGAAAAAGACTTGATACATCAGAAACAGGGTGAGGGTAGGATTTGATGCATTCGAAACAGTGGGAGAGAAGGATTTGATGTATCAAAAACAGTGTGAAAGAAGGATTTGACGCATCAAAAAAGGGTGCGGGTAGGATATGATGCATCAGGAACAGGGTGAGGGAAGGATTTGGTTTATCAGAAACAGGGTGAGAGAATGATTTGATGCATCAGAAACAGGGGGAGAAAAGGATTTGATGCATGAGAAATACTGGGAAAGAAGGATTTGAGGCATCAGAAACAGGGGGAGAGAAGGATTTGATATATGAAAAACAGAGGGAGAGTAGGATTTAATATTTCAGAAGCAGGTGGAGAGAAGGACTTGGTGTATCAGAAGCAGTGGGAGGGAAAAATTTGATGCATCAGAAATAAAGGAGTGAAGGATTTGATGCATCGGGAATAGGATGAGAGAAGGATTTTATGCATCAGAAATAGTAAGATCTGGGAGAGGTATTTAGCAGAATTGCAGCAGGAACATGTATGGTGCATATTATATGAAAGGACTTGCTGATTACTTTCCTCCAAATAAGATTTTCTAATCCTTATATCTATACAATCTAAAGTTGTAGACCTTCGGTATATTGATCTATATCAACGTTTGAAAAATTAGTAGGTCTGATCTGTATTCCTTCCTGGTTCTAATATCTCAAAAGTTAAAAATTTTAAAGATATCCGCTCTAGTTCTAATATTTCAATAGTCTAATATTTCAAGATGTCCTCTCTAGTTCTAATATCTCAGTAGTATATATTTCAAGATGTACTCTCTAGTTCTAATATCTCAGTAGTATATATTTCAAGATGTACTCTCTAGTTCTAATATCTCAATAGTTTAATATTTCAAGATGTCCTCTCTAGTTCTAATATCTCAGAAGTATATATTTCAAGATGTCCGCTCTAGTTCTAATATTTCATTAGTTTTAATATTTCAGGGTTGAAGAAACAGTAGGGGAAACAGAGAACCTGGATATCAACAAGTTGGTCGAGGCTGAAGCTGTTCTCATAGGTTCGTTTCCTTTCCTCAAGTTTATTCTTTTCCTCAAGTTTATTCTTTTCCTCAAGTTTATTCTTTTCCTTAAGTTTATTTTTTTCCTCAAGTTTATTCTTTTCCTCAAGTTTATTATTTTCCTCAAGTTTATTATTTTCCTCAAGTTTATTTGTTTTCTCAGGTTTATTAATTACCTAAAATTTATTATTTTCCTGAAGTTTATTAATTTCCTGAAGTTTATTATTTTCCTGAAGTTTATTATTTTCCTCAAGTTTATTAATTTCCTGAAGTTTATTATTTTCCTCAATTTTATTATTTTCCTCAAGTTTATTTTTTTTCTCAGGTTTATTAATTTCCGAAAATTTATTATTTTCCTCAAGTTTATTATTTTCCTCAAGTTTATTATTTTCCTCAAGTTCATTATTTTCCTCAAGGTTATTATTTTCCTCAAGTTTATTATTTTCCTAAATTTTATTATTTTCTCTAGTTTATTTATTTCCTCAACTTCATTACTTTTTCTACATTTTTTTTCTTGAATTCTTTTTCTTTTATTTCTGTGAAAGGTTTATTGAATTGTGCAAGGTGCATCCACTGGCATTGTTAGGATTTACTGCAAGATAAAATATTTAAATGTAAATGCTTTTTATAGAATTCTCAGATCCGTCATACTTTATAAATTCTTCATCTTTTCATGATTGTTTTATTTTTAATTTAATAAATCTAAAAAAGAAAACAGAAAAGACATTTCAAAATTTTGGAGGGCGAAATATTAACGTTTAACAAATATGAAAACAGGTTTAAAACTAGCGTAGATAATAGATATAGAGAGATTTAGGTTGAATCTAAATCTGATTGTTTTCGTTAATTTTGATTGAACAAAGATGGAATTACAATTCTAAATGAACCAAAAAATCAAGTATTAAATGCATATGGATTGATTACTCGAATGCCGAGGCTAATGTAAAGACGTAACATCCAGTCCCCCCTCCCCTCCGGCCCTGTAGTGCTCTGGTGGGGGGGGGGCAGGATGTAAAGACGTAACATCCAGTCCCCCCTCCGGCCCTGTAGTGCCTGGGGGGGGGGACAGGATGGGTGGCATCAAGGTACTAATGCAAGGAAAGTTAATTGCTGTCGCGTATACTCTGCGGATATATTGAAACCAGTTCTCTCTGGGCGGAATTTGTAAGCGAGAATAGATGTATCAGGTTTGTTTAGTATCCGAGGAGATTAAAAGCATTTAATTTTGATAATTTTAATAATTCACATAATAGTTTCCTATGACCAGAATATTTCATTGATTTTTTATGTGAAAGATGGATCCCATTTCAGGCTTCGATATCCGTCTTGTGTTTACATTACCGCCCAAAGACAGTACACTGCAGTAAACAAAAAATGCGTACACCTCTGAAATAACTTTCCTTGCATTAGTACCTTGGGTGGCATGGGGTTTATTATTATTATTTATCTAGGTGGTTTACTGGACTCTGATAAATATCCTGGTATAGGAGAACTATGGGAGATGAAGTTTCTTCAAACAATTGATCAGCTGGAACTGAACAGGACAAGGGCAACTGCACTTGTATCAAACAGTCTGAAAATACAAATGCTTGAAGTAAGTTTCAAAATTCCCAAAATTTTACTTTTTTAGATCCAAAGAGTTGTAAATCGGCGCCTCTTTCTTTTTATTAACGTAGTTAATTTTTTGTTCAGAAAATTGTACACATTAGAAACTGAAAAACTGCAAAAAGATAAAAAGAACCTGCAAACAGTTTCGAATCCCTAAATCTTTGCAAACTGATGGTTTAAGCCTTCGATAACCCAAACTTTTTGATCTAACAGATTCTAGCTTACACAGATCTTGCCAGCTCCTGTATCTGTTGCAAAAACGTGCTGCGTCGACTGTACACTGTGTAGTGTGTAGTCTAGACTGGTCCGTACGACTGGTAAATCATTGTACCGGTTCGGATCATGCAACGATTTTAGCCATGGAAACTTTCAAAGATACAAGGATACAAAATTGGATTTTGGTGAGATTATGCCCAGATAAATAAGTTAACAACTAGTTAAATTAAAACCCTTAAAGGGGCTGTAGGCGTAATTTCAAATGACCCTCCATGCAAAGATGGCAATCCCTGATTCACAACGGTACCTTTAAAAGAGTTGTCTGGTCAAATATGAATTAAATATCCATGTTTATAGTGTTGAAAACAGATTTTTTCCTTATGTTCTCTCTACAAAAGCGACTTGTTCATTTACACGGCAGGAAAACATATAGGAATTTTCAGAATTAAAAACTTTTAAATCTAAGAAAAGACAAGATCTTCCACATTATTTATGGGATAAAGGTTTCAAGGGTACAGTTGTGAATCTGGCGTTGACATCTTTGAATTGACCAAGGGCCACTTATAATTACGCTGACTGTCCCTTTAAATTGTTTGAATTACAGGGAGTTGAAAGGTTGAAACCTATCCTGGTCACGAATATCGTAGCGATGGTAATCTTCAGTATGGCAGTTTGTTTCACTAAGGATATTGTTACTAGCAAGGTAAGAGTCAATTAGTCTGAATCAGAAAATATTGGATCCTTCCTTCTGAAAACTAATTAATGAAAACTCTTTAAATATTGCGAACATGACCATATCATTTCTTTATATACATATGTAAAAAGAATTTTTATGAAGATTCATAACGTAGTACGTCGATTTTTTTATAGACCAAAAAACGAGAGCAATAAGAAAAACAAATTTTTTTGTGGGAGTGGGTGGGGGGTCATTTATTTTAAATTTTCTGAAAAACATGGCTTTGGATTTTAAAATTTCCCCATGAAGGTAATTGAAACATCTAATCCTATTCCTAGCCCTGGGTTGGATTAGCCGGTGTTCTCTCCACGGTTCTAGCAACCTTCTCCGGGTTCGGTCTCCTAGTTTATCTCGGAGCTGAGTTTACAAACTTCAACTACGGAGCAATATTTATCATGATCGGGATAGGTAACTTTAAAAAATATCACATATCTCTCACAATAATATATTGCACTGCAAAAAAGAACTTATCTTATCAAATATCGATGCAAGTGACGAACGTGTCTTAAATCTCTCATTACTCAAACATCAGACGAAAAAACCCGATGACACCATTTGATTCCAAATTCCATTATAGTTTAGTCTTTACCCCCTTCATTTTCATTTTCATAAACACTTCCTTTAGTTAAGATAATATTATTTTCCTACAGTTTAAAAACTTCTTATCTTCTATATAACTTCTATTTCCAGCGAAATAATAGTTTTTGATTAAAATTACATTTTCATGATGGTATAATTAGATTTTACTTCTCTTTCTAGGATTAGATGATACCTTTGTTGTACTCAACTCGTGGGAGAGGACGGATAGAAAAGCAGATGTTCCACAGAGATTAAGAGAAACCATGTCCGAGGTCTAACATTTATATTTTTCATTTTTCATCTATAACTCATTCAAAACCTACTCCGCACTCAATAATCTCATTCTGAACTATTCCTTACTCAGTCCAAACCTACTTGGTACTCATCCTAAACGTACTCTGAACTAATCCTAAACCTTCTCCGTACTCATCCTAAACCATTCTTTACTCAGCCTAAACCATTCCTTACTCAGTCAAAACCCACTTTGTAGTAATCCTTAGCTATAATTCCTTACTCAGTAAATCCTAAACCTACTGTAGTACTTATCCTAAACCATTCCTTACTCAGTTTACTTTGATCTCATCCCAAACCTACCTTGTAATCTCCTAAACCCACTTTGTGCTCATCCTAACCCTACTAAATATTCTATATATTTCTCCTCTTTAAGGCTGTAATTTCTCTTCTATATATTTCTCCTGTTTAAGGCTAGAGTATCTCCTAAATATTCTATATATTTCTCCTCTTTAAGGCTGTAATTTCTCTTCTATATATTTCTCCTGTTTAAGGCTAGAGTATCTCCTCTATATATTTCTCTTGTTTAAGGCTGTAGTATCTTTATATATTTCTCCTGTTTAAGGCATGTAGCATCTTTATATATTTCTCCTGTTTAAGGCTGTAGCATCTTTATTTATTTCTCCTGTTTAGGGCTGCAGCATCTTTATATATTTCTCCTGTTTAAGGCTGTAGCATCTTTATATATTTCTCCTGTTTAAGGCTGTAGCATCTTTATATATTTCTCCTGTTTAAGGCTGTACCATCTTTATAGATTTCTCCTGTTTAAGGCTGTAGCATCTTTATATATTTCTCCTGTTTAAGGCTGTAGCATCTTTATATATTTCTCCTGTTTAAGGCTGGAGTATCTCTATATATTTCTCCTGTTAGTATCAATTCTTATCACTTCTCTGACAGATATCCTGAGCTTCTATTCAGCAATACTTGCTCCGTATCCTTATGTCAAGATATTTTGTCTCTACTCAGGTAACTAATAAATTAAGTAGTTAAGATATTGTAACCGATAAACGTCTAAACGACTGAACCGCCTGGGGAACAAATTTGTTTGTGGGACCAAAGATTCCAAAGACGGTTTATGGCTGCTCAGAGTTTTGAAAATGGGCCTCAAAAAATTTTAGATTTTTGTAAAATTTTAAAAATTTACGAAAAATTATTATCTACGCCGTACTTTTTGGTTTTGTTTTATATTGTACAAAGAGAAGATGATCCTAGATAGAGACACAATTAAAATTTAAAAAGCCTAGTTTTAAGATATTTTTTAAAATATGTTTTAAAGAGAGTTTATTTCGACGTTTTCCGGAGGTGTTTTCTGCATTCTGAAAATCCATCATAAATCAATAAACTTATAAATTACAAATCTATTTTCCACCATCCAAGACAAGAATACAAAATCTGTATTCCTCTTCCAAGACAAGAATACAAAATCTGTATTTCTCCCTTCAAGACAAGAATACTAAATCTGTATTCCTCTCTTCAAGAAAATAATACAAATTCTGTNTTTAATTTCAAATGTCTATTCAGATTTTTCAGTTATTTAAATCAGAAAAAATCAAAGAGCTGAAGGAAAATAACAGTTTAATTTCATTTGACCATCTCTTTTGTAGATTAGGATGAATGATATTTCCATATTTTTCCAGCTTAAAATTGATTATTTTTAGCTGTTTATAGTTTAGGTCGGGTTAGGCTTAAAATGTAACAAGTATTATACGATATTTATTTTTAAAGAGATGGCTCTTTTCGTTCAGTTTTTTTTTCTTTTAAACATTATTTACCTGTTAAAAGGACTGTTCCCTGTTTAGGAACCTGTATTCTGTTCCTGTTCCTGTTCCAGATTACATTCTTCCTGGCCTGCCTAGCCTGGTCCGGGGAACACGAGGCAGAGAACAGGAGTGGGTTCACCCTCCTGGTTCAGTCCTCGGAAAACAGGTTTATTTCATCTTCTTTATCGACTAGCTCACTTTGGCATTCTTTCAGGGGGGTTTAATTGGGCATTATTTGTACATTGTGTAGCCAAAGGTATTGAGTCTTTCCACAAACTCTGATTTCTAATCTTTGCAACCCATTTGATATTTCAAACCATGAATTCTGTTAGATCAAATGTTCTAAGTTTGAAATATCAAAGGTTTACAAAATCAGGTTGCAAAGACGAAGGGATTAGAAATTTTGATTTTGTGGCAAAGACCTTTATCTAAAACGTAAAAAGATGAAGGAAAACTATGAAAAAAATTCAGTTTTATGATATGTTTTGCCTAATTCAATTCACACTCCAATTAGCACAAATAATGTATAATCTTTATAAACTAAAATTGTTTAGGTATAGGGAACTTTTGTGTTTGAAAATGGCAAAATATGAGGTGAGTGGACAAATAAAATTTTTTTGAATTTCTTTTTTTTTACTGATTTACCACAATGTACTGTACATCCTTACTTGAGCGCACTCGTTGGATTTTCATACTTTCCGGTCATATTTTCCCGAACTGTGTACTGCAGTTGCATGCTGTAAATTGTTGATTGAAACCAGTTTAAAATTGTAAACAAAATAGGATAAAGAGACGTTGACGTATTTTGAAAAAAAATTCAGATGGCAGAGATTATCCTGGGGCCCCCCGGCCCCTTAATTGTTATCTAATGATTCTTTAAAATAGACTTTAAGTCTTCTTAGAAATTCAAAAATAAAAAATGTCCGTTTTTTTGGAGACCCCCAGGTTTTCATTGTAGATCCCCAGATTTTCATTTGAAAGCGCAAACTTTCCACACGTTTTAAACCCCAAATTTTCATTGGAGACCAACCCAAGATTTTCAATAGAGACCCCAAATTTTCATTGGAGCCAAAAGATTTTCATTGAAGATCCTAGACTTTTCTTCGGAGACCCGAAACTTTTCATTAAAGACCCCAAACTTTTCCCCAGAGACTCTAGATTTTCAATAGAGACCAACAGATTTTTATTGGAGACCCCGAGCTTTTCATCTGAGACCCACGATTTTAGTAGAGAAACCCCTGATTTTTATTGGAGACCCCGAGCTTTCCTTCTGAGACCCAAGATTTTTAGGGAGAAACCCCAAGATGTTCATTGGAGACCCAAAACTTTTTGTTTTGACCCCGATTTTTCACAAATATACAACGTAGCCCCCCAGATCTCTAAGGAAAATTGGGGGTTTAAAACAAAAATTTTGAGGTCTCCACTGAAAATCTAAGGGTTTCAAATGAAATCGGGGGTTCAAAAACTAAAATTTTGGGGTCTTCGATGAAAATATTTGGGTTTCTAATGTAAAGATTGGGGTCTCCAATGATTAGTTTGTGGTCTCCAACAAAAATCTGGGGATATCCAATTAAAATCTGGAGAACTCCGATGAAAATCCAGGAATTTCCGATGAAAATATTGGGGTCTGATGAAAATCTGAGGGTCTCTGATGAAAATCTGGGCGTCTCTGATGAGACAGTCATGAAAGGGGGATCTCTGATTGTACTCCAATGATGATGATTTCATCCTAGACTCCCACATTGGCCTTTTCAAGAAAAATAATAAACGGAAATTTACAGGCCATAAACACGTAATAACAGTCGCAAAAATATATTTAAAATTTTAACTTTAAACTTAAAAAATGTGAAAATTCAGATATAAGAAAAACATGAAAATTTTTGCAAGGTCAATTTTCATATAAATCTTTCTTTAAAAAAACTTTCTGATATGTCAAATTAATCATCTAAAAAATGTATATTGTAGTTTGTAAACAAAATTTGTATTAAAATGTCAAATCAAAATTACTAAAAATTTCAAAAGTGTTCCTAACTGTTCAGCGTACATATTTGGGCCAGTTGACATAATGGTAATTGAAAAAACTGATTCTTTGGGATTTGTTTTGCGACAATTTTTTTTCCCGATTGGCCATAAATTCATGGATTAAATTTACAGATAATCCGAATACGAAAATATGTTTTGATGAATAATCTTATTTAAAAATATTGTTTCTAGGTAACTAAACCTCAGTCTGAGGAGAGGAAAGAGAGAAAGGATAGAAGGAATGAGGCCTCCAGGTTTATATTTTATATTTTTAAACATTTGTGCAAACTTACATTTCAAATTTGTCGAGAAATTTTTCAAAATATCCTGCAGTTTTATCTGAACTCAGACAAGGATTTATATTAAGGGTGATCAATGCGAATTGATGATTTATTATCGGAGAAATTACCGTAAGGCCCCAAAAATAATATTTTAAACAATTTCATGTTTTTCACGTTTTCTTGGAAATTTTATGCTGAATTTAAATCTGAAAAGCGCTTTTAAAAATGTTAAAAATTAAAGAAGTTATAGCCAAATAACGGTCCAAAAATGCGTTCTTTAACTATTTTAAAGTTTTTGATGAGTTTTCTAGCTCATTCAATTATTATTTATTTAAATGATGTTAAATGATTGTTATAACATGAAATTTTTCAAAATATTTTTTTGGGGAGCCTTATGGGGATTTCCCTGCTATTAAGTCGTCAAATCGCAACCGCATGGACGTTTTAGAATTTTTTTTTATTGCTATATTTTTATTAAAAAACTCAGAAACCTCAGGTGTGCGGTTAGCTGATTTCTCTCACTCTTAATAAATAAGTCAAGTTTCCGATAATTCTCCTGATAAACTCGATCTAATTAAACCTAATTATATTGAACCCTCCTCCAATATTAATGTCTAATCTCTCCTCTCCATTCTAGGATATTGAAGAAGGTTATAAGTGCTAGAACGACTAGGGTTACTCTTCTATTCATTTATATAGGTAATATATACATTATACATTATTCATTATACATTATACATTATACATTTTACATTAAACATTATACATTATACATTGTACATTATACATTATACAAATTACATTTTACAGATTACATTTTACATTTTACATTATACATTATACATTATACATTATACATTATACATTATACATTATACATTATACATTATATATTATACATTATACACTATACATTATACATTATAAGTTATACATTATACATTTTACGTTATACGTTATACACTATACACTATACCTTATACATTATACATTATACATTTAACCTGCCTTTCGTATAGAATAACTGACCTTGCTTTCCTTCTCAATATTAACAGAGAGGCCCTCGCATAAGTAGTTTTCATTTTCGGTCAAATTTCTCTCTTATCCTCCCGGTTGAGTGGTAATTAAATTAAATTATTTAACCTAGACTAGGCTATGGGGATTACAGTTATACAAGTGTTAAAAAGTACAACTGGAGATAATACATATCCAAGTATGAAGACAACATGTGATTTATTAACATGCAAGTATGAAGACCACACATATTTAACATGAAGTTAATTAACATACAAGTATGAAGTCCACACATGTTTAACATGAAGTTAATTAACATACAAGTATGAAGACCACACATGTTTAACATGGAGGTAATTAACATACAAGTATGAAGACTACACATGTTTAACATGGAGGTAATTAGCATACAAGTATGAAGACCACACATGTTTAACATGGAGGTAATTAACATACAAGTATGAAGACTACACATGTTTAACATGGAGGTAATTAGCATACAAGTATGAAGACCACACATGTTTAACATGGAGGTAATTAACATACAAGTATGAAGACCACACATGTTTAACATGGAGGTAATTAGCATACAAGTATGTAGACTACACATGTTAAACATGAAGTTAATTAGCATACAAGTATGTAGACCACACATGTTTAACATGGAGGTAATTAACATGCAAGTATGTAGACCACACATGTTTAACATGGAGGTGACGTTAACATGTAAATATGAAGACCACACAAGTCTTTATTTTCATAAAAATATAAATATCCAATATTTAAACATAATATACATGAAGGGATCTGCATCGTAAAAAAAATTGGGTTTCAGGGGTATAGATGTTGTTACCTAGATGCTTTTTGTTTGATATTTATTTTTTCTTTTAACTGCATTTTTATTAGTTATGTTTATCGCATGTGTAGCTGTGATCCTTACTGTATAAGCATTTACTCGTACTGTCCAGTCTGGATTGCCCAATGTAAAGTCGACCCAGCACGTTTTTTGCAACAAATGTTGCTTGGCCAGATCACAGAGGGGGTACAGTGGGCTGAGCTCCCCCCCTTGGAAAGTCTAAACTGTTAATATCCATACCTCATGGACGAATTCCTGCATACGCCTCTGATTTTTTTTTCAGTCATTCAATAACAAGATGATTCACTGTTTAGGATATCTGTGTCTCTCTGTCTATGGTATCATGAATAACAAGATGATTTACTGTTTAGGATATCTGTGTCTCTCTGTCTATGGTATCATGAATAACAAGATGATTTAATGTTTAGGATATCTGTGTCTCTCTGTCTATGGTATCATGAATGTCGCAGTTTACTTTGACCGCGCTAAACTCATAAACTTCGACTCTTCTCTTATAGAGTTTGTTGAGCTAGAAGATAGACTCTTCAGAGACAAGGCTTTCTCAATCAGGTTTAGTTTCTTAATATCTCTTTTACAGGGTGTAACTGATGATTACAACACTTTTATGAAACATATTCTCGGCCACCCTGTTCTATACATTCTTATCAAATATCGAGATTTATCTTCTTTTTTTTTCCTTTCAAATATTTCAAACTTTTGCAGATATTTTATTTTATCTTAATATTGGAGTTATTGCACTCAGCTCCGGCCCTACCCTGAGTAAATGGGTTTCTTATATATTCTAAAATGGTTTTGAAAGTTTTATATATTTAGTGTGATCGTGACTGGAGATCTGAGATACAAAGACCCTGAAACTATTCAATTGATTGAAACCCTTCTCACCAACCTGGAATCATCGTTCTACATAAACAAGCATCTTACTAAATCCTGGCTCCGGCACTTCCAAACCGTATCCTCAGCCAAGGAGTATTTACTCAATCAAACCCAGATGTTTGATACTGAAGAGGAGTTTGTTAACGCAATCTCCGAGTTCTACAGTACGAAGAAAACTCCGTATGCTCTGGATATAAAGTTTAATAATAACCGAACCCGCATCCTTGCCTCACGGTTCCTCATACAGGGTCAGTATATACACTCGACCAAGGACGAAGAGAAAATGGTGGTTGAGATCCGTGATGTTTGTCAGAAGTTTAGCTCGGAGAATATCCAAGCCAATGTTTATAACAGTTACTTTCCGTACACGGATCAATATCTAACCATCTTCTCCCAGAGTATACAATGTATCCTAACCACGGGTATCATAGTTGTAGCTGTATCCGTTCTTCTCCTACCAGACTATCTAGCAGCCTTCACAGCTATCATCTGCATTGTCTCCACCCTGACAGGAACACTGGGGTTCATGTCTCTCTGGGGAATAGTCCTGGACGGAATAACCTTAATCAACCTAGTCATGTGTATAGGCTTCAGTGTGGATTTTAGTGCACACTTCTCCTACCATTATATTGATCTGATGAAGAAGGAAGGAACGGATGATGTTGTTGATCAAACCTTGGTTTCTGTGGTGAAACCTATCCTTCAAGCTGGGATTTCAACAGTCCTGGGAATCCTGGGTTTGCTTTTTGCTCCGAGCTACGGGTTTGTGATATTTTTCAAAATGGTCTTTATTGTCATATCTCTTGGATTCTTTCACAGTTTGATTCTACTCCCTTGTCTACTTCAGTTCCTATTAGATCTTAAAAAGAGTTTAAAGCAGGAGAAAGCTGAACCTCCGAAACTTCTTTACGCTCGTAAGCTATGTTACGAAAACGAAGGTTTTAGTCAACATATATGATAACTACATTAACATTTTACTTTTTAAATTGCAGTTGATTGATTAAACTATCTCATCATTAACAAGATGTATAAATACTTGATTTTTGTTGTTTTGCCTATTTGCTATTAAAAATGTATTCTCAAAGGAAGCCAGTGCATTTTAAAGTTGCTAATTGGGAAAAATGATTTTGATTCTCCTTATATATATATTTTGATTCTCCTTATATATATATTTTGATTCTCCTTATATATATATTTTGATTCTCCTTATATATATATTTTGTTTCTCCTCATATATATATTTTGATTCTCCTTATATATATATTTTGATTCTCCTTATATATATATATTTTGTTTCTCCTTATATATATTTTTGTATAAAATATTTTTAACAATTACACTCAGTTCAGACTTGAAAGAAATCAACATAACAACATGTAACTGTACAGTATGTATTCATTGATGTAAAAACTTAAAAAAATATATAAACAACCAAATGATTTATGTATGTATAATGTTAATTGAAAGCTATGATTATAAAGAATGTATATAAAAATTATACATCAAACTGATTCAGATATAGATACATATTTGTTAAAGTCAGATCAAGATCATCCAGATCAGATTCAGATTCAGATCCAGATCAGATCCAGATCAGATCCAGATGCAGGTCTGATTCTTATCCAGATACAAATACAGATATGGATAAAGAAACAGATCAGATCCAGATCAAATACAGATCAGATCCAGATCAGATCCAGATCCAGATCAGATCCAGATCAGATCCAGATCAGATCCAGATCAGATCCAGATCAGATCCAGATCAGATCCAGATCAGATCCAGATGCAGGTCTGATCATTATCCAGATACAAATACAGATATGGATAAAGAAACAGATCAGATCCAGATCAAATACGGATCAGATCCAGATCAGATCCAGATCAGATCCAGATCAGATCCAGATCAGATCCAGATCCAGATCAGATCAGATCCAGATCAGATCCAGATCAGATTCAGATCAGATCCAGATCAGATCCAGATACAGGTCTGATCCTTATCTAGATACAAATACAGATATGGATAAAGAAACAGATCAGATCCAGATCAGATACAGATCAGATACAGATCATCTAGATCAGATTCAGATAAGATCCAGATCCAGGTCTGATCCTTATCCAGATACAAATACAGATATGTATAAAGAAACAGATATAGCTAAAAAAGGGAAACAGATACAGGAATAAATTCAGCTTCAGCATCAGATCTGGATCTGATCTGATCTGGATCCAGATCAGATCCAGATCCAGATCAGATCCAGATCAGATCCAGATCATCTAGATCAGATTCATATAAGATCCAGATGCAGGTCTGATCCTTATCTAGATACAAATACAGATATGGATAAAGAAACAGATCAGATCCAGATCAGATCCAGATCATCTAGATCAGATTCAGAAAAGATCCAGATGCAGGTCTGATCCTTATCCAGATACAAATACAGATATGGATAAAGAAACAGATATAGCTAAAAAAGAGAAACAGATACAGGAATAAATTCAGCTTCAAAAACAGATAATACAGACAAAGATACAAAAACAGATATAGACGGATAAAAAGAAAAAGAAACTGATGAATATCCAGATTTATATCAAATTCTATCTTTGAAACCTGATATCTTGGACCTTTGATATTTTAAATTTTGGATTCTGCTAGATCAACGGTTGAAATAACAAACCTATAAAAATTGGAAAGATAAGAAAATTAAAGATTAAGCTGCGAGTTATCAGTTCCTTTGTTACTTGCTGCATCAAGAGCTTATATTAGAGCTTCCCTTCTCCCCCTCATCAGTTTACTTCTAAATAACATATAAAGAATATATTAGAGCTTCCCTCCTCCCCCTCATCAGTTTACTTCTAAATAACATATAAAGAATAGAAGATAAACAAGTTCTCAGACAGACAGGACGGGTTGTACTCTTAATGGATAAAAATAAGATGATATAAATGTTTTAGAATTTTTCTTTGATCCTTTCGACTCAATAATATTTTTAAAATTTTATGAAACCTGCATTAAAATACTACTTGTTTTTCAAACACATTTCTTATTTCATTTTGTATTTGTGAAGAGAAAATTAAATTATTCGTCAACTCTTGATCCCTTGATAATAAATACAAAATTGTGATGTCTGCAAATAATGAAGATTTTGAAGTTATATTTTTAGCACACACATAGATGAATGAATCTCTGATCATAATTCTTTTTTTAAACCTTAGTTAAAATAATTTGTTTTGGGTATATCTATAGCATTTAGAAAGAAAACACTGTAATTTGTTCCAATATATTATAAAGTTGTATATATCTATAAAATTATGTAAAGAAACCAATTTGCTGATTATAGTTGAAAGATTAGATAATAAAGAATATTGTTAACCATTCCTTCTTACTGTGGGAGCCCCACTTTATTGTATACATGCAGTGGAACCCATTAAACTTTGGTTTAGGAAGAAGATATTTAAAAAACCAGATGTGTACTTGATGATGTTATACGAAGCAAGTTTAAGCAATAGCCTGAAAATCAAATTATAAAGTGATATAGGCTGTGTACAGTACGGTTCATGTTTAATGTACTATTTAAAGTGATATAGGCTGTGTATATACGCCAAAATCCTGAATAAATTAGTAAATATATTGGTAATGTTAAGTGCAGGCCCGTAACTGAAAGTTTTTGCAGATGGAGGCACACAGGGTAAATACCAAATAGGGGGGGACAATGCCGTCATACATAGTAAAATATCGCTTATTTTTCCTTAAAATTTATCTTAAAAGGGGAGGGGGGTGGCAAGCGCCTGTGTCCCCCCCCCCAGGTACGGTCCTATAGTGTACACACAGATCCAGAAATTTAAAAGAACGCCGTTGAACGAACCTCCTTTTTTGGGGTCTAAACATTTGTGTACATGTACATTCAACAATAGAAAACTAAAAAGAGAATATTAAAAATCGGTAACCGCCAAAAAAATTATTTTTAAAAAAGTTTCCGAAAATAAAGTCCCATATTTTGGCAATAAAAAAGTCCTGTGGAAAAAAAGTCATTGAAATAAAAGATTTTGGAAATGAGACTTTATTTTAAAGGACTTTTTTCTGGTTCCAGTATGATTTTATACAAAAAAGTCCCCGGAAAAACGTCTTAATATTGGAAAATGTATGGAAACAAAAGATATTTACAACCAATGAAAAAATGGATTTTTTATTAAAAACACTCGTGGGTTTATTAATACGCTTCTACCAAACTGTAATACAGTTCTACAAAACTGCAGTACAGCTTTACGAAACTGCAGTACAACTTTACGAAACAGCAGTACAAGAATGTAAGGCAAGGAAAGTTTATTTTGGTCGTGTATACTCTGCGTACATATTGAAACCAGTTCTCTTTGGGCGGAATTTGTAAACAAGAATAGATGCATCCGAGGAGGTTAAAAGCATTAAATTTTGAA
Organism: Eurytemora carolleeae; assembly: GCF_000591075.1. NCBI lineage: Eukaryota > Metazoa > Arthropoda > Copepoda > Calanoida > Temoridae > Eurytemora > Eurytemora carolleeae. The sequence continues at coordinate 44,659 of NW_019396774.1, read as the reverse complement.
AATTTTGATAATTCACATAATAGTTTCCCATGACCAGAAAATTTCATCGATTTTTTTATGTGAAAGATGGATCCCATTTCAGGCTTCGACATCCGTCTTGTGTTTACATTACCGCCCAGAGACAGTACACTGCAGTACAAAAGATGTGTACACTTCTGAAATAACTTTCCTTGCCTTACAATCCTTGCTGCAGTACAGCTTTACGAAACTGCAGTACAGTTCTACCAAACTGCGGTACAGTTCTGTCAAACTGCAGTACGCTTCTACCAAACTGTAATACAGTTCTACCAAACTGCAGTATAGTTTTACGAAACTGCAGTACAGTTCTACGAAACTTCAGTACAGTTCTACCAAACTGCAGTACAGTTCTACCAAACTGCAGTACAGTTCTACCAAACTGCAGTACAGTTCTACCAAACTGCAGTACAGTTCTACCAAACTGCAGTACAGTTCTACCAAACTGCAGTACAGTTCTACCAAACTGCAGTACAGTTCTACAAAACTGCAGTACAGTTCTACAAAACTGCAGTACAGTTCTACCAAACTGCAGTATGGTTCTACCAAAGTGCAGTACAGTTCTACCAAACTGCAGTACAGTTCTACTAAACTGCAGTACAGTTCTACCAAACTGCAGTACAGTTCTACTAAACTGCAGTACAGTTCTAATAAACTGCAGTACAGTTTTACCAAACTGAAGTACGCTTCTTCCAAACGGCAGTACAGTTTTACCAAACTGCAGTACAGTTCTACCAGCCTGCTGCTTTGATTTTGTTTTGTTCTTGTTTGTATTGTATAACAGATGATGATTTATCTTGTTAAAGTGTTTAATTAATACTTCTTGGCAACCATTCTTTACATGTGCAAAGAATATCAAATAAGATGGGGGTACTGCCCCCCCTCCCTTTTCAATAGAATTAAGATTAATGTGGAAAATGTCAAAACTAATGTTTCCTCTCGTTAAAGGGACTGTACTGTAGGTTAAAGGGACTGTACTTTAGGTTAAAGGGACTGTACTGTAGGTTAAAGGGACTGTACTGTAGGTTAAAGGGACTGTACTGTAGGTTAAAGGGATTGTACTGTAGGTTAAAGGGACTGTACTGTAGGTTAAAGGGACTGTACAGTAGGTTAAAGGGACTGTACTGTAGGTTAAAGGGACTGTACTGTAGGCAGACGTAATTTCAGGTCACCTTCGACATGTGACCCAGAGACAAGTGATCCAGTTGACACTTTATCCAGTCATTACTGGACCACGGCATTTGATCCATGCGACATTTGATCCATAGGGAAATTAGACATTAAATCCAGGGAAACTTTTCCAAAAAATGTTTGATTGTCAGAATCTCATTTTTACTGATTATTGTCACTAGATCATTGGTCGTGGCGTCTAAATTTATAGTATGCATGGCATTTGATTCTCAGCGATATCCTTAAAAGCATAGTTTTAACGAGAATGAATGAAGTTTTATGTTTTCTCTTTGAAAATTGATTATTTTCAATCGTGGTTTCACTATAAAAGTGACTTTCCAATTTAGATTACAGAAACAGAGGAGGAAATTTTCGAAATTAAACTCCACCAAAAAACGATGAAATCTTCCACATTATTTTTCAGGTAAACTTTTAAAGGGTGCTGTTGTGAATCGGGCACTCTTCAAATGGATGGTCACTTAAAATTATATTTCTACTCTGATTAGTTCCTTGATTAACCAACACGTACAACTTTACTCTGATTGGTTCCTTGGTTAACCAACACGTAAAAATTTACTCTGATTGTTTACTTAGTTAACCAGAACTCAATACTCTACTCTGATTGGTTCTTTGGTTAACAAACACGTAAAACTTTACTCTGATTGGTTCCTTAGTTAACCAACATGTAAAACTTTACTCTGATTGGTTCCTTAGTTAACCAACACGTAAAACTTTACTCTGATTGGTTCTTTGAATATGCAACACTTATTACTTTACTCTATTTGTTTCCTAGTTAACCAGAACTCAATACTCTACTCTGATTGGTTCTTTCACTTAATACTTTACTTTGATTGGTTCCTTCGTTATTTATGACTCAATACTCTACTCTGATTGGTTCCTTGTTTAACCAACACTCAATACTCTATAAATGTATTTTTACACAAAGCAAATTGATTGAGCGGATAATTATCTATATTTATTCCATAGATTAATTAACAATACAGATAGAACACTAGATGCCGTCTTTTCAAGATTTATGGGTTTTTCGTTCACAATAACCCTGAGGCAGAGGCCGAAATGAGTTATACGTTTGCCGTGTTGAATTACAAGACAGAGAGTGAGTATGCTGCGTGTAACTCCTTTGGGCCTCTGCCTCTTAGTTATTGTGAACGAAAAATCCCTAAATGTTAAAAAGACGACATCTTGTGTTTTATCTGTATTTTTATTAATCTATGATTTATTCCAAGAAAATAAAGAAAACAAATTCTGTTTGTACAACATAACAAAACTTAATAGTTTTTTTGTTCATAAAATGACAATCCATTTATGTGATTGATAATAAGCCTGCATGGTACTTTTAGTCATATATTTCATTGTTACTCTAACTCCATTTATTCGTTATAACAAAAAAGAAATTGACTAAATTGATTCTTTACTGCAAATATAGACAGAAGGAGACGGTCAAATTTATACGACATGATTGGTACGACTTTGTGTATGGCATTTACTACAAAAGTGGCAGCAGTGCCGAGAATCAAGGAACCCTAGTGAAATGCAACATACTCCAAGGAACAATGAAGCAACAAGTTGTGGACAGTGTAAACTGAATATAAAAGAGCAATTTTGATAAAGAAGCAGATGTCGGAAGAACAAACTGGAAACCGGAAGAGAAGGTGGAAAACTTCAACACGGAGTGTTGGCAGTCCTGTTGCAGAGAGTGTAGGAAACATAGATAAATAAATACACATAGATAGCTTATATGTACGCAAAATCAACAAGAATTGTACAGTCCGCGAACTAGGGGCCAAAGTGTACTACAATGATAAGCGGGGTGGTTTGGTGTTTTAATGGATTTCATAATAGAGTGTAAAATAACTCCAGGAATGGAAAACTATTTGAACAACAATATTGCACTGAGCAATATATCATATTGACGAGAACTGAAGAAGGACATGAGAAGGACTAAACTAACTTAAATTTCTCTCTACAGAACTCATGTACACCGCAAGTACTCAATGACAAAAGAACAGCCAATGTTCACAACCGACCTAGTTAATCTATATAATAGAAATATCTTTAAAACATCTCTGTAAAGTTATATCATTCAAGATGAAAATTCAAAAATGTCGTCTTATGCGCAATCTATCTTTATCTATGATTACAACATAGAAAGAAACTTGAAGAATGGAAAACATTAAAAATGATTCAAGAGGTAAAATCAATGTTTGAGCAAAATAAGAAGATGGATGAATCACAACAAGGTATGGATCATCTACAGAGAGTAGTGGAAACAGGGGAAGCAACAGAGGATACATATGACGAGATGTTTAATATCAAAACTAGTACAAGAGAAAGAGCATAGAGAAGAGGAGGAGACCAGAAGAGCTGAAGCAGACAAGAGGAAATGGAAACAGGAATACCTGGACAGGAAACGGGGGAAAGTGGTGAATATACCAGAGAATATTATGCTGCCAAAGAAGAGTTATGGTAACAAGCATATGCTCCAAACAAGAGGAGCCTGGTTGAATTTAAGAACAAAATGCTCAAGGGACTGTATGACACAGAGTTGAAGGAAACATGAATGGAAAAGAGAGATTAAGGCAGTACTAGACCAACAGTTATCTCATGATAGACATGAGTTAAAAACTACATACGCAATAGTTTCGAGATAATAGAAAACAGCAACAAGGCGGATATAATGTGGGAAAAAAGAAACAGCAACATAGATAGTTCTGAGAAGACAGAAAACAGCAGGAGTGTCATAGAATCGGATGAAGTTAACCATGCAGTAAGGAAGGAAGCTTATTTGAAAAGACCTCAAATTCTGAACTCTCCGGAAACCAGAAGTATCTCGAAAAAATACAGGGAATAGTGTTGGGTTGGGATAAGATCCTGAATCTAAAGAATAAGAATTGGAGGGAAGATGAAGAAAAAGTGCAGACACAAAGAGAAACAAGATATCTAGAGTGGCTGGATAGAGTGGAAACCTTGATGAGTAATGAAGAGAAAGATCTGGTGTATAGTACAGAAGATCTGGTTTATATAGATAGGTTGGTGAGTAATGAAGACAAAGATAGGATTGAAGCCTTGATGAGTGATGAGGAGTTTTTAGCATTGATGGAAGTTAAACACGGTTGAATCATGAAGTAAATCCCAGCACAGGAATTGTGATACAACAAGAAGTGACAGAGTCTTGCTCAGTGTAAGTCAAGATAAAGATCAAGATCAAGAGAAACATGAAGACCAGGAGAAGCAACAAGATCAAGAGAAACATCAAGAACAAGAACGTTACGTTACGACAAATATGTTGAGTATAAACACAGAAAAACAAATACCTAGAGTGGAGACAAGATGGAAAATACAGAAAAACAAATACCTAGAGTGTAAACCAGGTCAGATAAAGGAATAGAGACCAAGAGATAAGAAGAAAACAAGCAAAATGAGGAGGAATTATTGAACAACCAAGGAAGTTGATAAAGGAGAGAAAAATTAACAAGAGATAAAAGGCTGAGAGAATAGGGAAATTAAGAAAGTTCAAACTGAAGATATGGAAAACAAGCAAGGAGAATGATACGAAGAGCTATTCTGTAATTCCAACACGTTCAATTATTGTAGCAAGAACCACAGATGCGTATGAAAAATCCACAGCTGTATCCAGAACAAATGCGGAGTTATAATAAAGTTAATCTGGTTCCAGAGAATCAACCAGAAAGTTTAGAGGGACAACCAGCAGATAAGAAGGGATTAAGACCAAGTCTTACAGTTGTGAAAACAGGTTCTAACCCTCCTACCCTCACAGCTCTAGCTGAGAACGCAGTTGTGAAAACAGGTTCTAACCCTCCTACCCTCACAGCTCTAGCTGAGAACGATGATAACATGAATGATGATGTAGACAGGGCTTACAAAGGCAAGAAAAATACAGCTGGAACAAAAATAAAAGAGATTAACAGAATTCGAGAAGAATCAAAGAGGAAAAGGATAGATGAGTTCAATGAGTCAAAGCAAACAAGACAAACCAAGATAAGGAACCAGAGATGGAGATCAAGAAAAATGCTGAAGAAAACCTGGAACAGCTAGGCAAGCAAGAAAAATACCTATTCAGTTTAAATGGAAGTTTTAGACAAGATAGACCAGGGATTTATTATGAGAACTAGAAGGAGTGAGATAGTTTCTGCAATGATGTCACACATCGCAATGCTGTTATCATGGTTCTTCTGGCAGGTTTTGAGTTTGGATAACTCCCCAGACTGGAAGGAAAGCAGCCACCATGTACAAGTCCATGTCAGTAAAGACAGTTGTTGCCTTTAAAAGTCACTATAATAAAACAAAGATATCTGAAATGGATATTTCTAACATTTTTTTAATAAAACAAAAGTTTTGAAATATTTGCACAAGACGGAGTAAAATTGGTTGGTTAAAAATGAACAAAGAAAACTATTAATGAACATCAGTTGGAACATATTCGTAGAGCTTCATGTTGGTGGTGCAGATCTTCAATCACAGCAGGTTTGCTCACAACCAGGTTTCAGGCTATGGGAGAGATATCGGTGTTTTATTGTGTGCATTGAGCGATTATGTTGTCTCTGTGATGCATGATAATGTTGATCTCTGGAGCATTGTGGGGCTAGGTGTAAGCAGAGTCTGCATCTATCTCGGTATCTGAATCACCATCATGAAGGAGTCAGGGTTGAGACGGAGTTGTGATCGTCTTGAGTGTTTCAGGCTGACTGCCAGGCTGGGATGTGTAGAGGGGTTAGGGGGAACGAAGGAGCGAGGGTGACATGTGAGTGCTTCATGGCGGAAACAGATACACACATCTTGAGAATAGTCAACGGCATCTGAGTCGGTAAAATCGTCTTCCTTATATTTCGAATTTGTGTTAACAACAGTGTAGAAATACATCCTATTCTGGGTAATCAAAAATAATGTGAAAGCAGAACAAGTAAAAAGGTACACAAGATAGCTAAGACAGAAGAACAGAATGCAGTGAGGGACAAACAGTCAGCCAGCAGTATAGACCTGGAGCCAGACATAAATCTGGAGAGAGAGTTTGATGCAGTAAGAAAGAAAAGATACTTGGAGCAACAATGTAGGGCGTCAAGAGGTAGACATAAAGAAGATATACAGCAAGAAAAGGCACAGAAAGAGGATGTACAGAAAGAAAGTGTACGGCAAGAACAGAAGTTCTATAATCAGTATAAGCAAGAGTGCAACACTGTTCAAGTGATCAGAACCTCCCTCATTCCAGAACAAAAGTACCAAGATATTCCCAAACGAAAGTACCAAACTAAGTAAGGAAAGAAGTGCCAGACTTGATACGGACAGCATTGTAACACCAACTATAACTAAAAGTATACCATCAAAGCTTTAAGGGACTGTAAAAGTAATCTCCAAATAAAAGAGTAAAAGTAGAGAGAGAGAGAGAGAGAGAGAGAGAGAGAGAGAGAGAGACGGCCGGTGATATCCTCTTCACATCACGGATCAGTTGAATCAGTCTGTATGTACATGAAGATCTAGTAGATTAATAGTTTAGTAATTTAGAACTGTGTACGTAGTAGTTTAGTATTTTAGTAGTTTAGTAGATTAGTAGCTTATGCGCCCATTTTCTATTTTAATTGAAAACATTTTCAATATTTTCTCTTTGCAAACATTGTAAAACAAAATTTAAAAAAAGTTTTAATAAAAATATTTCGTGGATTTCCAAATTTTAATGAAAATCGGGTTTTTTTGGAGGCTAATTTTTGAAATTTTGATCTATCATAACCCTTCCCTGGGGTGAGGTCCCACACAAAAATTGGGCCCAATCTGTTCAGCCGATTTAACGTTTATTGAATACAAACAGAAAGACAAACAAACAAACAGACACCCAAACAAAGTATATATAGATGTTGTATGAGATGTATATTTTTTAGATGAATATTATTATTAAAAATTATAGTATATATAGTATAAATCCGTGACATGCAATATGGTTCAAAGAAATAATCATTACAACTTTTTATCATATCATTTTACAAAACTCCCTTCACATTTTTTAAAATGAATTAAATTTTTTTTATATGTTGAAAAGGATTAAAATTGTGTTCTAGCGTTTTCTTGATCATAAAGCAATTAATCCTATAAAAAAAGAACAGACAGGTTTATTGGATGTAATTTACCAACAAATAAAAACAATACGAGTTAAAAAAACTATATCTGTTTAAATAACATTTTAATGAAATGATTTATTATTAAAATATTATTTTTTAAAAATGTATCCAACATTATTTGCAAATTAATTAGTTTATTAATGTTTAATAATTGCATTTGGGGATTGGATAAATTATCAAAGATTTCTCCCTCAAAAATAGTTGATTATGGCCTCCCACAACCCCACCCAGCACAAGCTCTAAACCTAAATCTATACTTACCTTTTTCAAGCTTAAATTGTAAAAAGTATATATACATAATCTGAGGAAGCATTAATCAAGCTTTTTTTGTCGTGCAAAATTTTCAAACATACAGTTTTCAAACATACAGTTTTCAAACATATAGTTTTCAAACATACAGTTTTCAAACATACAGTTTTCAAACAAACAGTTTTCAAACATACTGTTTTCAAACATACAGTTTTCAAACATACAGTTTTCAAGCATACAGTTTTCAAAAATACAGTTTTCAAACATACAGTTTTCAATACGATGAGAAGAATTCTCAATATGTGTGTTTGTATCAGTTTTTATATCCATGTATGTATCCATTTATCCATGTGTAATATCCGTACTTACATCCGTTTTTATATCTGTGTATGTGTCCGTATATCCGGGTATGTATCCGTGTATCCATGTTTAATATCCGTGCTTACATCCTTTTTTATATCCACCTATGTATCTGTGTATCCATGTTTAATATCTGTGCGTACATCCGTTTTTATATCCGACTATGTATCCACATATCCGTGTTTATATCCGTGCTAACATCAGTTTTTATATCAGTGCATGTATCCGTGTATCCGTGTTTATATCCTTGTATACATGTTTGTATCCGTGTATCCGTATTTGTATCCGTGCTTACATCAGTTTTTATATCTGTGCATGTATCCGTGTATCCATGTTTTATGCGTACTTACATCCGTTTTTATATTTGTGTATATATCCGTGTATCCATGTTTAATATCCGTGCTTACATCCGTTTTTATATCCGTGTATGTATCCATGTATTCGTGTTTATATCCGTGCTAACATCAGTTTTTATATCCGTGCATGTATCCGTGTATCCGTGTTTATATCCGTGTATACATGTTTTTATCTGTATATCCGTATTTGTATCCGTTATCCATTAATGTATCCGTGTATCTGTGTTTGTATCCGTGTAACCGTGTTTGTATTGGTGTAACTGTGTTTGTATCCGTGAAACCGTGTTTGTATCCGTGTTTGTGTGGGTGTATACATGTTTGTATCCGTGTATCCATGTTTGTATCCATGTATCCGTATTTATATCCGTGCTTACATCAGTTTTTATATCTGTGTATGTATCCGTGTATCCATGTTTTTATCCGTACTTACATCCGTTTTCATATCTGTGTATGTATCCGTGTATCCGTGTTTATATCCGTGTATTCATGTTTGTATCAGTTTATCCGTGTATGTATCCATGCATCCATGTTTGTATCCGTGTATCCAAGTTTGTATCCGTGTATCCGTGTTTGTATCTCTGTATACATGTTTGAATCTGTGTATCCATGTTTGTATCCGTGTATCCGTATTTGTATCCGTTATCAATGAATGTATCCGTGTATCCGTGTTTGTATCCGTATATGTATGGGGGTATCCGTGTTTGTATCCGTGTATCCGTGTTTGCATCCGTGTAACCGCGTGTTTGTATCAGGTAACCGTATTTGTGTCCGTGTATCCGTGTTTGTATCCGTGTAACCGTGTTTGTATCCGTTTATCCGAATTTGTATCCGTTATCCATGAATGTATCCGTGTATCTGTGTTTATATCCATATATGTATCCGTGTAACTGTGTTTGTATCCGTGTAACTGTGTTTGTATCCGTGTAACCGTGTTTGTATCCGTGTAACTGTGTTTGTATCCGTGTAACTGTGTTTGCAGATGATATGAAAATAATATGATTGATGGGCCCAAGGGAATAATTAGAGATGAGTAAAATATAATAATGTTACAGAAAAGCAAATATATATCTACATAAAGATGACTTTTCACTTGACCAGAATAAGAAGATCCGATCAATAAAAACCTAGGTTCAGAAATAAGAGAAGTTTCAATAAAAAACTAGAAAAATACTGCAGATTCCAATAGGATAAAGTTTCGTTCAACATCTTCAAGAGCTAAGTAGACCACGCTACGAAAAACTACATTTTGCAGCTTTCATTCATACGTTCTTAAATGGAATTAGTTGCTGCTGAGTTAAACATCATTGCTCAGAGCAATCCTAAATCCTCCTGGGAGACAATAAACTGAACCATGTACAGTAAATTCTGTGGACTGGAGAACCAAATTTTCTATATAAAGCAAACTAATGCAGGAAAAAAAGTTGAGAAACTAATCTATATAAAATAAAGGAAATTTTATAATCCCCGATACAGGCACTCTATATAATACAACAATGTATTAATAACTGATCAAAACAAACTTAGAAACTTTTGTGAGAGTGAAAAATCTAGCAGTTTCTTCTTCAAAATACTATAGTAAGAGTCAGTGTTCTAAATACCTCTGAACCTGTTAGATGGCATAAGGAAACTGTAGAGCAAACTGTTTTAAGGTTTTACGGAAACTCAGTGAAAAACTCTATTCCTAGGTTGATAGTTAACATCTTCTAACCCTGCAAGAATAGCTCACTCAAGGTAGAAAGGCAATTATAATTTTATGATCGTTTGCCTTTGCAACTTAATGATATAGGCCTTTCAAACTATTAATGCTTATTGATTCTACCGTCAAAGTATACAATTTAAATAGTATTTACCATCATCCATCATGTTGCAAAGATTCAAGATTTAAAAACAGCAGTTGGAGTTGAGATAACCAATTTCTTTAACTTGTCTGTGAACTAAGTAGATCAATATTTTTCTTGAAATAATCTGGTTTAACTTTACAACTTAGTCCTGTGTTTCTTCTCGTTCTAATCATTTAAACTTTACATTAAGCATACAATTTGTGTAGGTTCAAGACATAGATAAATAAATAAACATAGATAGCTTATGTACGCAAAATCACCAAGAATTGTACAGTCCGCGAACTCATACTTCTAAGGGTCAAAGTGTACTTCAATGATAAGCGGGGTTGTTGGTGTTTTAATGGATTTCATAATTATTAAACCACTCAGGAGTGAATTTTATTTTGAGAATATCAAATTATTTCACTGAGTAATATATCATATTGACGAGAACTGAAGAAGGACATGAGAAGGACTAAACTAACTTAAATTTCTTTTTACAGAACACATGTACACCACAAGTACTCAATGACATAAGAACAGCTAATGTTCACAACCGACCTATTTAATCTATAAACTAGGAATATCTTTAAAACATCTCTGCACATTTATATCTTTCAAGATGAAAAATGTCGTCTTATGCGCAATCTATCTTTATCTATGGTTCAAGATAACCCCTGCTAGCTCTAGGTGTAGGGTTTAGTGATTTCTAGGTTTAGAGGTTAACCCTTCAAGGTCTGGTTGGTTCAAGTTAACCACTGCTTACTTTAGGTGCAAGGTTTGGTGTTTTCAATGTCAACCTTTCAAAGTATGGTAGGTTCAAGTTAACCATTGTTTACTCTAGGTGTAGGGTTTGGTGTTTTCTAGGTATAGAGGTTACCCCTTCAAGGTCTGGTTGGTTAAAATTAACCACTGTTTACTGTAGGTGCAAGGTTTGGTGTTTTCTAGGTTATAAGGGTTACCCCTTCAAGTTTTTGCTGGTCCATGTTAACCACTGTTTACTCTGGGTCCAGGGTTTAGTGTTTTCTAGGGATAGAACTTAACCCATCAAGGTCTAGTAGATTGGTTGGTTGTTTTGGAACCTTGTACTTTTCCAGTATTTAGAGCTAGCCTTGTATTATAATAACTCCATGTTCAGGAAAAAGTAGAAAAATGAACGGGACCGATCTTACTCCGGATATCCCCGGGAATCTAACAGACGAAGATGAATCTTGGATAAAGAATTCTTTATCCCTGTGTCTAGAAGGGGTTCTACTCCCTATCCTTGCACTTTTCGGAATTGTTGGTAAGAAATCAAGATATGTATGCTCTACTGTACAACGTACGATGTATATAATATAACATAATAAACGATGATTTCAACAAAACATTTCTTTGAATTTCATTCTCAATAAAAATTAAATTTCACTTATAATATTTTTCTTGCACTAAAACAATGTTTTTTTTTTTTATAAAATTCTGCTTCAATAAAATTGCAATTTTAAACACATATTCAACCAAAACACTAGGACAAAGATTGTTCTAGCCACAGCGCTCGGCCCAGCTAATCTTGCCGTACTGTCTCATCAAAATGCGGAATTCATAAATTAATCTTTTAATGTATATTTAATCTAAAACTTTTCAATTGTTTAGTCTTCGCCCATAAATATACCTAAGAAGACGAAAGCAAAACATGTTATCAGCAAAACATGTTTTTTCGTCAAAATTTTTCCACAATCATCAAAACAAAATTTTTTTCTTCGCCACCTCATAATTGAATAGGATTGTTATAGGTGTATTTTCGACCTTCCATGCAAAGATGACAATGCCCGATTCACAACGGTACTCTTGAAATTTGATCAATAATGTGGAAGTTATTGTCGTTTTCTAGATTTGAAAGTGTTTAATTCTAAGATTTATATAGGTTTTCCGGCAGTAGAAATGCGCAAGTCCCTTTTGTCGAGAAACCACAATTGAAAATAATAAAATTTAAATAATTATTTCTTAAAACAGTTCAGGTTTTATACGAAATTGTTAAATATTATTCTAAAAAGATATCGTTTCATGCATTTTGCATATTAAATTTATTACAAAAAAATTTTAAAAATGTTAATTAAAATAATTAGTTTTAAACATTTTAATTTATTTCCTTATTGATCAGACAAAATGGTACCGTGGTGAATCAGGTATTGCTATCTTTACCGTGAGTCACTTGTATTTACACGTACAGTCCCTTTAAAGGGATTGTAGATAGAACTTTAAGAAACCTTTTAAGAGAGTGGTATGTCCGATTTGCAACGGTACCCTTAAACCTTTTGTCTGATAAAGAATGATAAGGAACCAGTTTTGCTACTTGTAGGATCACTTGTAGGATCACTTGTAGGATCACTTGTAGGATCACTTGTAGGATCACTTGTAGGATCACTTGTAGGATCACTTGTAATTACGTAACCTTCCCCTTAATAGCTGGAGCCTTTATTTCTCTTCAGCACTTGCTGTCCTTGTAAAGAAATCAAATCAAACTGCATCTATTGACTCTCTAGTTTTGTGTTTATTGGCTACTTAATGATTATATTTTACTAGGATATATATTCTTTTCAGAAATATTATGTGTTTCTTAATGAAATATTGTGCTTTTTTTCAAAAATATAATGTGTTTGTTAAGAAAATATTATGTGTTTGTTATGAAAATATAAAGTGTTTAGGAATATATCGTGTTTAGAAATTTAATTGTTCAGGAAATATATTGTTCAGAAAACATATTCTGTTCAGGAAATATATTGTTCAGGAAACATATTCTGTTCAGGAAATATATTGTTCAGGAAACATATTCTGTTCAGGAAATAAATTGTTCAGGAAATATATTGTTTAGGAAATATAATGTTCAGGAAATAAATTGTTCAGGAAATATATTGTTCAGGAAATATATTGTTCAGGAAAAATATTGTTCAGGAAATATATTGTTCAGGAAATATTTTGTGTTCAGGAAATATATTGTGCCTGTTCGTGTTTAACCAAAAGAAGGTTGAACTGAAACCCAGTTTCTCGAATATTCTAAAGTGTCTCTCGGTCTTTGATATTCTCTTCCTGGTAAATATTGAAGTATTTCTTCTTTTTTTTCTTATAGTTTTCGATTTTTTTCTTCATGTCACATTTGAAGCCTTCTATAATTGACAATAACAAAGTTTGGAGCTAATGGCTACACATGACAAAATAAAGTTTTATCTGAGGCCGAATTTAAAGAATTTGAGCCGTGTGGCTCACATATGGTTGGTTTCACTTAAAATTGTATTCAACGTTTCAAGATTTAAGCTGGCCCTTAATTGAAACCGGTTTTTGGCGGATTTGAGACGCTGGATGACAAAAAAAGAAGAAAATTGGAACAAAGGAATTGAGTCTTTGTCACAAACTCTAATTTTCTAATCACTATATCGTTGGAAACCAAATGTTGCAGACCTTAGATATTTCAAACTATGAATTCTGTTAGATCAAATAATCTGAGTTAGAAATATCAAAGGTTTACAACATCGGGTTCTAAAGTTATTGAGGTTTAAATATTTGATTTTGTTCCAAAGACTCAATTCCTTAGTATTTGCATTAAATATCTTCATGTGACAATTACAAAAAAATGCACCATACGAATAGAAGGCGGGATTGTTGTCTCCTTCATCTAAAAAATACAAAATTTATAGAGTGAGGTCCATTAAACTGCGGAAGAGGATGATGATGTTTAAGTAATCTTATGTTCATTTCAGGGTTTATTCAAGTACCTAGAATAAACTCTAAAGAAGTAGCAAAGACGTTTTGATTGTTTATTATCATTATATAACTTTGCAACCATAAATATTTCAAACTATGAGTTCTGTTAGATCTAACAAAGGTTTACACCATCAGGTTGCAAAGATTAGAAAATTTGAGTTTGTGGCAAAGTCTAAATTATTTTCTTAAAATCTTTGTAAGCCATGGGTTTCTCACGCCGCCTTTAAAACAGTAAGTTAATTTGGGAATTAAGAATACAGAAACTTACAGAAAATAATAACACTGCTTTGCACATTTCGTGGATTTTGTAAATGTTTTCCGTACGTTTAGATTAGATTAAAATGAAATATTTAATCATTTTAAAATCATGAAGTTCGAACTTACTAAGTTTTACTGTGTCTTTTTAATCCAGATGAATCGTTAACTGTTAAATGTGGTATCTATAGGTTTTCCCTATATTTGTGAATTACAAAAAGGAACTCAACCCTTTTCATAAATTTGTATATCTCTGCAACCTGAAATCGTATACCCTTGATATTTTAAACTGTAAATTTTGTTAAATCAAATAGCCCTAGTTTAACATATAAACTATGTACACAATCAGGTTATAAATAAGAAAATTTAAGGTTAAGGAGAATGTTTAGTTTCTTTGATCTGAACAAGTTTTCCTGTCACTCAACACCAAAAAACTTAGTTTTCAACTTTAAGTTTGAAACCTTTAAGAATTAGATTGAATTAAGGTTGGAATGGTTCTACTCTACACAGTACCCAGAGCATCATCAACCTATAGAACCAACATTGAACCTGTAATCCTTCCCGTCCTGCTTCCTTTAACCCAGGTTACTCTCACAGGTATGCAGTCAACCGAGCTCAGCAATTAAACATCAGATGGTTTATAGCAAAAGAAAATGTGGAGGAAATGTTAGCCTCTATTTAAAAAGTAACCTATACACAACGATTATACTCTTTATATCTTTTATCTGAATAAAAATAATTTCTATCTTGAAGACGCATCCTTGTACGTGAAGCGTTTTGGGGTTAAAAGTCTATTTCAAGTTTATTTACACATGCACAGATTTAAAGGTTTCGTACCGTTGTGAATCAGGCATGTTCAACTTTAATGGAGTGTTTAAGTTAACTGTCCCTCTAACCCACCAATAATGATCTTAAGCTGTGAAGTGTGTAGTCTATGAGTTTTCGTGATGAAGTACTTTATTTGCCGAAATAAGTAAGTTAAGTTCATTTTTTTATATTAAATGCACTTTTTCCTCGTTTACCAGACCTACCTAAGGGATATATTTATTAGAAAAATGGTAAAAAAACGGTTAATCCCTTCCATAAGTTTATAATGGTTTATAATTCTTAACAGGTTCAGGAAAGGTTCCGTAAGGCCTACGCAGATCCAAATTGGTCCGAAAAGCTATAAGAAGTTAATTCCCATTTTTTTAAGTAGTACATAATTCAATGAATATTCGTCTGCAAACTTTCCCCTGTCAATTAATTTTTCAATATTCATGCTTTTTATATACAGAGTGTCCCATATCATATTGGATTATCTCTAAGCTTTATATACAGAGTGTCCCATTTCATATTGGATTATCTCTAAGCTTTATATACAGAGTGTCCCATATCATATTGGATTATCTCCAAGCTTTATATACAGAGTGTCCCATATCATATTGGATTATCTCTAAGCTTTATATACAGAGTGTCCCATTTCATATTGGATTATCTCCAAGCTTTATATACAGAGTGTCCCATATCATATTGGATTATATCTATGCTTTATTAACTACGGTTCAGATATAATTATACAGAGTGTCCCATATCATGTTGGATTATATCTATGCTTTATTAACTACGGTTCAGATATA
>NW_019396774.1:28198-28675 GCF_000591075.1 Eurytemora carolleeae | reverse complement strand
AATGATCATTGGTCAATTATGAAACCAGCCTATTTCATAATTTGGTTTTCTTTTAATATTAATTTTAGATTTTCTATATAATGATGTTCCAGGGCCCAAAAGGTTATATTGCAAAAATATGTGAAGTATACCTGCAGTATGGAAAAAGTACAACAAAATGGCCGTTTTACACTTTTTTCTAGTAAATTCCACTCTAAAATATACTCTATTCTCTTTGGTTCTATAACTCTGCCCCTCACGCTCTTTAACCCCACCCCCCTCTAAATAGTTCTTTAACACTTTAATACCATACTTGTAGAGATATAGCGTTGAAAACCTAAACCCTATATAATGGAATAGCCTGAGTGAAGTAAAGGATTACTTTAAACTTGTTTAGCGGAGAAACATATTGGGTACATAATCTTAAACTTGTTTAGTGGATATACATATTGGGTACATAATCTTAAACTTGTTTAGTGGATATACATATTGGGTACA
>NW_019396774.1:25230-28122 GCF_000591075.1 Eurytemora carolleeae | reverse complement strand
ACCTAAAGAATGCTATAGAAACCGACCTAGAGGTAACAGACCTAAAGAATGCTATAGAAACCGACCTAGAGGTAACAGACCTAAAGAATGCTATAGAAACCGACCTAGAGGTAACAGACCTAAAGAATAATCAAATTAATTTACGAAATTACCTAATAATTATCTCATAGTATTAACCACAGTCATAACAAGAAAACTGAGGAGTAGGAAGACGACATTAAAGTTTTATATTGTTACAAAGCAAATAGTTTTACTACTAAGTTGTTAGTTCATGTTTTAAGTGAAATGGGTCTGTATACACTGCACAATTGCTGTGATGTATATGCATTAGATTATTTGAAGTCATAAACTTTTCAAGAAGGAATATAATTCATACAAACTAATAGAGAATGGGATTTGAGACTTTGAAATGGGGAAACATAAAAATTGTATGATAAAAAACGCTTGGCAAGTTTTTTTTTATATTTTTATTTTCTCAAACCTTCCTGTATAAAATATCTGAAAAATATTCATTTCTTCTTTAAAATTAGTTTTCTTTGGTCTGAATTTTATATGTCACGAAATTCCCAAGATTTACAATATTTCAAATAGGGAGGGAATGCAGAAGTCCTCAATTAGTAACCTGTGTTCGCTGCTGCAACTGCGCATTTGCACTGTTTACCTGTGTTCCCATCCGGTGTGACTTTATGTAGAACCGACAGGGGTCTGTTTGAGACCCGACCCATCTCAGCTAGAAATGTTACCAATTTTGAGATGAAACTGGAACCCATTATTAGTGGACTTTATACTTTATTTTTACTAATGGCTGTGATGAGACCGAATAAAATTTTAATTTTGTTCTTTCAATGCATGTAATTAGTTTTGTTGTATAAGTTGAACTCGAGTAGGCGAATAAAAAAATCTAAACACAAAGGCTTTTTGAAAATATCTTTTAAATGGGGATAGATATTACTTTGCTCAGAGTGAGATAATTTTTAGTAATCAGTCAGCCCAACCTTTTAGTATCTTAGCTCCAATCACGAAATGCAGTCATAAAATCAGCGAATTGGATTTAAGATTTGGCTAATTAGATTTAGTTTAACTCAATACGGTTGCCATGAAACCCAGATAGATGTCAAAAATTGTGTTAAAAATGCGTTAAATTAAAATCTCAGAAAGATTTTACGGTGATTACCAATTGAGGTGGTGGAGATTACCAATTGAGGAGCGCGTATGCCGCAAAACATGTTTAGGGTGGCGGTGATTACTAATTGAGGACTTCTGCACTCCCCCCCTCTGTTTTAACACACACCTACAAACAAAAGTCTATGACAAAACTATCCACTTCTTATATATTCTAAACTCATCTTAACTTCGCTGGAAAGGAAAAAAATATATTCTTGTATGTATCCATTTACTTTTATTTATACCTTTCTAAAATACTCTACAATTTTTTTTATATTTTTTTGCGAAAGAAAGCGAAAACGATGCGGAATTTAAAAAAAAACAAATTTACGACTTTGTCGCAAAAAGTTCGCGAAAGAAATGTAATGCGAAAAATTGAAAATTTTCCTAATTCTAATTTTGCATTTTATACGATCGGAATGCGAAAATGTTCGCGAAAAACTTTCCCCATATCGCTGGACCCTCTAGCGCTAATCCAATCAATCCAAAAGTTTAGAAAGAAATTGAGTTTTTGCCAACACTTTCAATGTTCTGACACCTATATTTTTGAAACCTAATAGCGTAAGCCTTTGATATTTCAAATTTAAGATAATTTGATCTAACAGAGTTCATAATTTGAAATTTATACAATATACGACATCGTGTATAGGATATAGGATTTATAAAATCAGAGTTTGTTGCAAAAACTCCGTTTCTTTCCTTGAAAAAAATTGGAACCATATTTCTTTGTTTTCCAGAACAAGAAGATCACCAACGCTTGTTATTGTTGTTGTAGGAAGCGTTTACAGTGTTGTTGCTGTTGCTGTTGAGAGATATTACACAATATGTAGACCGTTCAAGTACAATATGGTAAGTATCTGTAGACACCGTTCAAGTACAATATGGTAAGTATCTGTAGACACCGTTCAAGTACAATATGGTAAGTATCTGTAGACTGTTCAAGTACAATATGGTGAGTTTCTGTAGACACCGTTCAAGAACAATATGGTAAGTTTCTGTAGACACCGAACAGGTGCAATATGTTAAGTATCTGGAGACTGCTCAAGTCAACAAGCTGCTGTATAACATGGTATCAGATATATTCAAATAATGTTTAACTAATTCTTATTAATTTGGTCTCAATTGACAATACATGGAAAAGATCTTTGTATTGTTATTAGACAATTACTATTTTCTAAAAAAAATAGTACTAACCTTTAAATTATCTTAAAATGTACTGTCTAACATCAGGGGCGCTTAAACTGATTTCCCTCCCTCCGGAATTCTTTAAAAGAGGTTGACCCACCCCCCTTGACAGTTCCTGTATAAATCTGCCTTTTTAACAAAATCAAATTTTTTAACCTCAATTTTTGATCTTACTGTTTTGTCATGTATATGTCATTTATATGTCAAGTATATGTCATGATTCTATTTTTTTAATTTTAGAGAATTTAAAAGTTATGTTTTACTTTTTCAATTCAGAAAATTTTCGGTAATTTCCCATTAGAGGTTCTATATGAGACCATTGAAGATTTAATAAATTTAATTAATGTTAATATGAACATAAAAATGTTAATGTTAATAATAAATATTAACATATAAATAAACATCAATTGCTTAAAGTCAATGTTAATGTTAATGTTAATGTTAACGTTAATGTTAACTTTATATACTGACAACCATAAACTTTAATGAATTGTTTAAAGTCAATGTTAATGTTAATGTTAATGTTAATGTTAACTTTAACTT
>NW_019396774.1:17772-24832 GCF_000591075.1 Eurytemora carolleeae | reverse complement strand
TTTAATTGAAAATTGTTAAAAAAGTGGTCATGTACAAAATTGATAGGCAGGGGGGGGTCCAAAAATCGTATACTAGGACAGACCCAAATTTTCTTCCAACACTCAATACTTAATTAATTTAAAGCTTAAAGATTTTTATTAATTTAATTTTGACATCGTATAATATAATATGTCTCAATTCAGACATTATTTATTATTGAGAATAAAGTGTTATTAAACGGGGAAATCTTTGTAAACTCCAATATAAATAAAAAGTGTGTGTTTTTACAAACTTAAAACTAAATTGATAAATGTATTCTGTTCTGTACTGTTTGACATTTATGTTAAGATGGGTGAATGTAAGGGGTTACCGTACATCATGATAATCATCATCTTCTCCTTCGTGTACAACATCAACAAGTTCTTCGAGCTCACAACCATCAGTAAACTTGTAGAAACAGAGGCCGGGAACCACAGGTAGTGATTTTATCAGAGCTGGAAACTTTTGTGTAGGATATTCATAAACTAAATCACTTGATCTCGATATTTACAGGGGGCACTTTTAATTTGAGGATATATAAAAAACTACACCTTTCCATATTTTCATTTTAGTTATTCCTTTTCTAATCAAAGCTCCCAGAGATGTGTCCAAACAATAAAGACAATACATTTTTCATAATTCATTTAATATTTTATTCCAGCGTATACGTAAATGAAATGACTCCTCTGAGAAAAAATGCCACCTACACTACAGTTTACATTCTGTACAACACTTGCGGTATGGGAATCCTTCCCATCTTCCTCCTCACATTCCTTAATAACAGGTAGTACTGTCTCCTGTTTCCTATCTTCTTTTCCCTGTCTCTTGTCTCTTGTCTCTTGTCTCTTGTCTCTTGTCTCTTGTCTCTTGTCTCTTGTCTCTTGTCTCTTGTCTCTTGTCTCTTGTCTCTTGTCTCCTGTCTCCTGTCTCCTGTCTCCTGTCTCCTGTCTCCTGTCTCTTGTCTCCTCCTGTCTCCTGTCTTCTGTCTCTTGTCTCCTGCCTCCTGTCTTTTGTCTCCTGTCTCCTGTCTCCTGTCTCCTGTCCCCTGTCTCCTGTCTCCTGCGTTGTATTTCTCTTGCCTTCTATAGCTCTGTATATAATGCAGGATAGTACGAGATATGAAACAAGCGACAAGGATTCACAATAATATCTCTAAATCCCAGAGGTACCTTAAACATTTAAACTTTTTTGCTAAACATTTATTTAACTTATATCTCTATTTTTTTGCGAAATTTAAAACTTTTACACAGATATGTTTCAGCTTGTATTAAAGGGAGATTGCAGTTTTGATATTTCTAGGAGGGATGGTGCAATGTCTGCTCTGTTGACCGGCATAGTTGTGGTCCTGGTTATCTGCCACTCTCCCAAAACAATAATAAATATGCTTGAATCATACCAGGTAGATGTTCCTTTTATACATAAAAACTGTCATAGCTATATTGTAGATATGCATAGATAAATCAGTATGTACAAATGTATGTATTTGATATGTATAATGTACGTATGTATATATAGTGTAAATATGCATAGATAAAACAGTATGTACAAATGTATGTATTTGATATGCATAATGTACGTATGTATGTATATTGTAAATATGCATAGATAAAACAGTATGTACAAATGTATGTATTTGATATGTATAATGTACGTATGTATGTATATTGTAAATATGCATAAATAAAACAGTATGTACAAATGTATGTATTTAATATGTTTAATGTACGTATGAATGTATATTGTAGATATTCTTAGATACAACAGTATGTACAAATGTAAGTATTTAATATGTATAATGTATGTACTATGTATGTATATTGTCGATATGCAAAGATACAACATTATGTACAAATGTATGTATTTAATATGGATAATGTACGTATGTCTGTATATTGTAGATATGCATAGATAAAACAGTATGTACAAATGTATGAATTTAATATGTATAATGTACGTATATGTATATTGTATGAGTATTGATAGTTTGTATCCAAACTAACTACTGCCTCCTAAAATGTGCGTCCTCAGTATGCATCCAAAGTATGCGTCCTAAGTAAGCCCTCTGAAAGGTACGTCTTCAATTTGCGTCTTCCATATTTGTCCTTATTAATAGGTCCACCATGAAAGTCCTCAAATTTTGTCCTCATTATGAGTCCACCATGTGAGTCCTCAATATTCGTCCTCATTATGCTTCAACAATGTAAGTTCTCATTATGTGTCCTCAATATGCTTCAACAATGTAAGTCCTTAATGGGTTCTCAGTACATGCGTCCATAATGTGAGTTCTCAATTTGCGTCCTCAATGTGAGTCCTCATTATGTGTCCAACATGTGATTCCTCAATTTTCGTCCTCAATATGCGTTACAATGTGAGTCCTCAGTATGCGAACTCAGTATGCTACCACATTGTAAGTCCTCAATATGCGTCAACAATGTGAGTCCTCAATATGCGTCCTCAGTATGCTACCAAAATTAAAATAAAAAAATTGCAACTTGAAGAGCAACAGTTTAAAGAAAAAATTGCCCGGTGTTGCCCATGGAAAAAACTTTTTTTTTAGCCTATGCCTCTCTCGGGGTACATGTAGTGGCTCTCTCAAAAATTTGTCAGGCCGATTGGTTAGCTATAGGAGGGGAGGGTGTCCAGCCACAGCCATTTCTTGTTCGAGTCACATTTGGTCAGCTATGCTACAAATATACAAACATACATATATATACGAGAGAAGAGAATTATTATATACATAGATGTTAGATATATGAGCAAAGATTTTTATGTTATACATAATGTTTTGGATATTCAAGGTTATCTTTTCACTCTTTTGTTCTTATCAAATAAGATGAAACTTATTTTCCTTTACTTCAAATTTAACAAAAATATTATGCTCTTTCAAATTTAGAAAATATATTTTTTCACACATTTACCTCATTTCTTCCTCTGTATCTTCTACACGGATCTCAAAGAATTTAATAAAATCTTATTTTTAAATTTCAGACATTGGTTTACGGAGACTTTCAGGTTCATTAATCATAGAAAAATATATATTACAATTGTTCAACAAAAAATAGTTATAATAGGTCGTCTTCACCATTAATGCAGAGTAAGTTTATTTTTTGTTCATCAATCAAACTTTATTCAATTTTAAGAGATTTTTTATTTTGCATTTTTATCTCAATTCCACAATTCCTGGGATAAAAGGTTTTTGTTTGCGGCAAATAAGTGCCTCTTATCCCAGCAAAGCCTCCCTAAGGTGTTTTGACCATTTTAATACAATGTTAGACATCAAAAGCATTGTTCTGACACTTGTATATGTTTATCAATGGATTTAAAGTGAAAACAAAATACATTGAAAGTTATCCATGTCTCGAATAGATATTGATTGTGTGATAATATGAATTGAATTGCTACAACATATTTGCAAGAGGAAATAACCTTTTTTTTCTTGTCCCCTTTAAAGGGACTGTAAGCGTTATTTCAAGGGACCTTCCATTTATAGAGTGGCATGTCCGATTAGAAAGATACCCTTTAAAACTCTGTTTGATCAAGGATTTCGTATATATTCTTATTCATTCAGGGTGTCCCAAAAAACATGGGAATTCAGTGACGAATTCGATATCGTCTTTGTTATGAATTAGCATTGTAATACCTAATTTCAAAAGCCATAGTATTATTATGTCTGCTAGAGTTTATTTAATGAAAACGGTAAAAGACTGTAAAGATGTGTCTATAATGTCTCCACAAAATGAACATTGAAGACGGACAAGTTTACTCTTGTTTTACAAAGTACAACCGTATGCAGTCAAAACATAAACAAACAAAATGAGAACATAGCAGACGAAAATTTTACAGATTAAAGCTTTCTCAGTAAGTATCAATATACTAAATCAAAGAATTATTTAAAAAGACGATATCGAATTCGTCACTGAATTCCCATGTTTATTGGTACACCCTGTATGACGGAAATTTAGTGCCAAGGAACCGTACGAGTGTACAATGTAACCTCGAATCTTTAAACGCACTCAATCTTGAAATCTTCATTCTGCAGCTATAACAAATGAGAGTATCTACCTCATCGTTGTCCAGACCAAGGTTTAAATTTTAATTCAATTTTAAATAGGACAATATGTTTTCTACTGTGTTTTTTGTGTTTTTTACTCAAGCTTCTTGTTGGTTTATGGTTAAAAATTAATTGAAAACCTTAAATTAAAACCTTAAGCAATCAAGAATATGAATCTTGTCAGAAAACATGTTACAAGATCTGTATATTGATAAATGTATCTGATAAGGATAAGTTTAAAGGATTTGATATTATTAGACTATATTTAATTCTGTTCAGTAATACTCGTATCTATTTATGCAACTGTCTTAAGTTACTTGTCAAATACATTCACCCTTACGCTATACTACACTCTAAATTAAAAAATCATAACAAAATGTCGCCTAATCGGGTAAAAAAGTTGGATGGCACTCCCACAAAATCTCTGACTTCATCCTTCCCTCCCTTCCTTCCTCTATCTCCTTCCCTCCCTGTACTATGAAGATCTTAGATATCCTAGGATACTTAAATTTCACTCGAGTTGAAAGTAAAATTGTGTTTTGTAAGTGATATTTTTTAAATACACTCTTTTCTTTCCAAGCTAGACATTTTATACGTTTTACAAATAATTTGTAAAATAGAAAACATCTTTAATCTTCAAATCACAATTTGTCGTAATTAGAAAAGAACAGTTTAACTGAGAACATGCAGAGTTTGTAAACTAACTAACAATGTAGAATGAGGATCAGAAATGAGCAATAATGCTAACCCATCAACTGATTCATAAACCGGTCTGAGCATGAAAATATACGATTTTAAATCGCTTTTCTTCAGTAGTCTAAAATAATTTTGTCAGACACAAAAACTGAACTGACACTTGTGACGTCAGAATACAGCTGTACTGAGAGTTTACAAAGTTTACGTTGACATCTATTGTACCAGAATCTATTTGATTATTACTATTTTTATCATTCAAAGGAAGCTTTGTTCGTTAATAGGGGGTTATAGGATAAGCAATTGTTAAAGGAAGATTTATAAACTGGTATTTTTATCTTGATATTTTATTAACATTTTTTAAACTTATTTGCAGACGACTTTTAGACTAGTTGTATTTTTCTAAATGTGTTTTACTTCGGCCAGCGTATTCATAGCAATAATATAAAGATCGTCATCATGAAATGGAGTATACCGGGCCGACTTTAAGGCAGATAGCACAAGTTGAACAGTATACTTAGTGACTGAAAACGGCAAAGCGACAGTACGTTAAAGAAATTATAACTTTCCAGAGAGATTTATGATATAAATGTATCTTTCTTGCACTTTCCTCCATTGTAAGAAATTTGATTATAAAAATTATCTGAATAATATGATTGAATGAATACAGTCTCCTCCTGGTTGGGGAAACCTTGTCATAAAAGTTAGTCATCTACTCCTAACCTTCTCTTCTGCAGCTAATATACTTATATATTCATACAAGGTAAACAGGACTATATATATAGATATAGTTTATGTTTATATACAGGGTTACCCACAAAGGAAGAGAAACGATTGTACAAAATTTATACCAAATGTTTTTTTACATTAACGATTCCATAAAACTTACAAATTGTTTTTTTCTTTGCCCAATCATCAGATAAGTCCGAAATAGACTTTATTCAAGAAATACAACTTAATTAAACTTAGAACTCATCATATTTTGAGAGTTTTAGGTCGTCTTTACAGTCTCATCCTTTGTGGGTAACCCTGTCTAGTATATATATATATATATATATATATATATACTTTGGAATAAAGAAAGACAACTATTGGACTCACAGCAATTGTGCAGTGTACATAGATATCCCCATTTCACTTAAGAGAATTTTGAGAAAGATATTTTTCTTAAACATCCTGGCTCATTTAATTCATGTAAGGAACTGTAAGATATATTTTAGTAAATAATATAAACATAAGGCTTAGTATTAGATCACTGAATCAAAATATTAAATATTCTATGAAGAAACACGGAGACTTAAATAGCAATATTAAATATATGTTTTCAGGATTTTCGGTTCAGAACAATTCTTGCTTCGTTCTGCAGCTTCAGCCATCCTCACTCAGGTATATAAGGTTCTCCGGGTGTAAAGAAGAGTAGGAGAGAATTGATATGCTCCATGAAAGTATAATAGTAGGTTATTTACACCAGGTTTACAGCAGAAAATGCTCCGAGTATTGCATTTAGTAAGTTACCTTTACTCTAGGTAGAATAGGAGAGTAGGAAAGTATTTATTCTAGTCTTTTGGTCTTTTGGAGATCATAAGAGTAGGTTACTTACTCCTGATCTAAAGAAGTTCAAAAGAGTAGGTTACTTACTCCTGAATTTAAAGAGCTCAGAAGAGTAGGGTTACTTACTCCTGGTATAAAGGAGTTCAGAAGAGTAGGTTACTTACTCCTGATATAAAGGAGTTCAGAAGAGTAGGTTACTTACTCCTGAATTTAAAGAGTTCAGAAGAGTAGGGTTACTTACTCCTGATATAAAGGTGATTATAAGAGTAGGTTTCTTACTCCTGATATAAAGGAGTTCAGAAGAGTGGGTTACTTACTCCTTATATAAAGAAGACTATAAGAGTATGTTGTTACTTACTCCTGATATAAAGGAGTTCAGAAGAGTAGGTTACTTACTCCTGATATAAAGGAGTTCAGAAGAGTAGATTACTTACTCCTGATATGTCTATATCATTTCAGGCATGTATGCATTATTTCAATATTATATCTGCATAATTTCAATATCGTGTTTGCATAATTGCAATATCATGTCTTTATCATTTCAATATCATATTTGCATAATTGAAATATCATATCTGCATAATTTCAATATCATATCTGCATAATTTCAATATCATATCTGCATAATTTCAATATCATATTTGCATAATTTCAATATCATATCTGCATAATTTCAATATCATGTCTGCATAATTTCAATATCATATCTGCATAATTTCAATATCATATCTGCATAATTTCAATAT
>NW_019396774.1:0-17751 GCF_000591075.1 Eurytemora carolleeae | reverse complement strand
GATCAGATCTCCATTATTTCGGGATCAGATCTCCATTATTTGGGGATCAGATCTCCATTATATCGGGATCAGATCTCCATTATATCGGGGACAGATCTCCATTATTTCGGGATCAAATCTTCATTATTTCGGGATCAGATCTCCATTATTTCTGGATCAGATCTCCATTATTTCGGGATCATGTCGGCTTCATTTCAATATAAAATAAACTGTCTGTATCATTTGGGGATCAGAAAACAACCTAGCGCTGAACTATTTGTATCCACTCAATATTTTGTTTGAGGCTTTTAAAATTTGTTTTTTTAGACGTGAGTTCCCGTGGTGAGGGAAGTATAGGAGATCATGTAATCAGGACAAATACTAACAATATTCACAGAACTAAGGAAACTATTCTTTAAACTAGATATTCCAGGGACCATAAGCATTACATTGATTCTTTTATTTTGTACTAGCTCCCGGCGTTGCCCGTGGAATTTAAAAAGCACTAGACAGTTCGAATTGAAAAAAAAAATATTTTAGCCTATTTTACTCTTAGGACACTCTTGGGTACCCTCAACCAATTTAGTCCAGCAGTGTGACCAGCTATAGCTAACAAATATATACATATATATAATATATGATCGAAGAGCTTTATTATTTAGATATTTGCACAAACTTGGGCCCTGAAATAGATACTATAATTGGTTGAGATGAGTTCAACGTGAATATTAGGCGAGTCTAGGGCCCATATATTATATGATATCCATGCAGTTGACTATATGGTCCAGGGCCCAAACTAAAAAACAAACAAAATTATGATAATGTGATAGATCTATTGATTTGCCTTGGCATAAAATATTTTGGTTGCCAAGTATGTCTGTATGTTTTGGAAATATATATGAATACAAATTATTTATAAATATCATAAACATGGCAGCAATACCCCCCCCCTCACTACATTTCTTGTTTTTAAATCATTACAACAATTTTAAATTTATAAAATTATAGAAATAGAATTAATAATAATGAATATCCAGTCAGTATTTTTCCAGTAATATAAAAAGAGCTTCATTAAAAGAAACTCTATTTTTCCTTTTAATGAAAATGTAAAATGTATGTCACATTGTCTATATAATGTTATTGTTATATATTATTTTTGAGAATATATATCCGAATTTAAGAGCTGTTGCATATAAAGAAAAGATAGAAACATTTGTATCAAATGTTTAAATCCTATATTCTATTCTAGCTTTAAGACCTATATATTGTATCTGTATCTGATAAGAGGAACACAGATGTGAATAACTATATCACTTCCCTGTAATATCTCTGTGCACTGTATTTCTTCCCTGTAATATCTCTGTGAATACCTGCATTACTTCCCTGTAATATCTCTGTGAATACCTGTATTCCTACCCTGTAATATCTCTGTGAATACCTGTATTCCTACCCTGTAATAACTCTGTTAATAGCAGTATTAATTTCCTGTAATATCTCTTTCAATAGCTGTATTACTTTCCTGTAATATCTCTGTGAATAGCTGTATTACTTTCCTGTAATATCTCTTTCAATAGCTGTATTACTTTCCTGTAATATCTCTTTCAATAGCTGTATTACTTCCCTGTAATATCTCTGTGAATACCTGTATTTCTTCCCTGTAATATCTCTGTGAATACCTGTATTTCTTCCCTGTAATATCTCTGTGAATACCTGTATTCCTACCCTGTAATAACTCTATGAATACCTGTATTCCTACCCTGTAATAACTCTATCAATACCTGTATTCCTACCCTGTAATAACTCTATCAATACCTGTATTCCTACCCTGTCATATCTCTGTGAATACCTGTATTCCTACCCTGTAATAACTCTATGAAAATCTGAATTCCTACCCTGTAATATCGCTATTAATATCTGTATTTCTACCCAGTAATAACTCTATGAATAATGAATATAGCTGTATTTATACTGGGAAATAACTTTATGAATACCTGTATTCCTACTTTGTAATGACTTATCAATATACCTGTATTCCTAATGTACAATAATTCTATGAATACTTGTATTTCTACTCTGCATTAACTCTATTAATGCCTGTTTTCCTACTCTACAATAACTCTATGAATATCTGTATTCCTACTTTACAATAACTCTATGAGTACCTGTATTCCTACTATGTAATAACTCTATGAAATTAGCTGTATTCTTACTCTACAATAACTCTACAAATATCTGTACTTCTGCTCTGCATTATCTCTATTAATATCTGTATCTACGAATACCTGTATTCCTACTCTACAATAACTTCATGAATACCTATATTCCTACCCTGTAATAACTCTATAAATACCTGTATTCCTACCCTGTAATAACTCTATAAATACCTGTATTCCTACCCTGTAGTTTTCCTCATGAGACACATCAAATACAGTTACTACAGTTATTACAACAATGTTGTCTTCTTTTTTTGTTTTCTGGTTATCACTGAACCGGAATTCTTTTCCAAAATGTTGTAATTCATGACCAAAATTACTTTGTCGTTGTAATTCTTCTCTAAAATTACTATGTAAACAGTTGTAAATGGTAACCAAAATTACAAAGTTAACAGTTGTAATTCGTAACAAAAATTGCTATGCTAAAAGGAGTGTTTGCGAACAATGAAAGGGGGTATACATAGGTTTTCGTGAAAAAAAAATTTGATGCGATCGCTACTTATCTGTTGCGCCTATAAGGAGAAAATGGTTAAACGCAACTCATACCAAACAACGTAGCGCCCTTACAAATACAGAAAGTTGCGATATTCAACGCATTCGTATTTAGTTGATATTTCATATTATGTTTTATTTGTTTTATATGCAATGCACTTAAAACGATGATTTTTTGTCCGCTAGGTGTCTCTCCCACATGCAACCACAAAAACATCGAGAGCAGAGACACCTAGCGGCAAACTAATCGTCGTTTAAATTGCATTATATATAAAACCAATAAAAATATTATGAAATATCAACTATATACGAATGCGTCGAATAAAATTCGATGATTATAGGTTGTAATATCTGAATGATTTGTTTGGAATAAAAATTAATTATTTACGATCCGAGTCGAATATTGCAACTTTCTGAATTTTATGGACCCTACGTTCTTCGGTATGAGTCGTGTTGAACCATTTTCTCCTTATTAACACAACAGATAGAAGTAAGATTAGTAGCGATCATCGTAGAATTCTTTTCGACGTAAGCCAATACCACATTTTTTTTTCGCGAACACTCCCTTTAACAGTTGTAATTTATGACCAAAATTAGTATGTTAACAGTTAAGTAATTCATTACCAAAATTAATGTTAATATAGTCATGAATAAAAATTACTATGTTAACAATTGGAATTCATGTCCAAAATTACAATGTTAACAGTTGTAATTAATGATTAAAATTACTATGTTAATAGTTGTAATTATTCTTCAAAATTACTTTGTGAGCATCTGTAACCCTACATAATCAATCTGTGAATAAATGTGACAATAATGTAAATATATGTATTTGTGTAATATGTACATAAATGTATATTGTATAACTCTTGTAAAAAATAAATGTTCTTAAGCAAAAATTAGCTACTAATTTGTAATTAATTAGGTTTCCTTCAATCAATGTTTACTTGACATACAATGCTTGCATAAGAAAACGACTTTTTAACCTTTTCATTATACACCCAAGATGGAAGAAAACGACCTTTTTGGTTGTAGATGAAAATTTTTAAACTTGTTTTTATTAAATGCTTTCTAGAATAGGTACAACAATTTCATTCGATCGGTAAAAAAATTGTACCTGCAGAAAACACAGTACTTTAATGCAAAAATCCAAGACCTCACAACCCTCGACGAACGTGCACATAATAAGTTTTATTTCGTCATTAAATATATTATTCTTCTATACATATATAGAAGTTTGGGTATGTTTGGATGTTTGTTTGTTTGTATACAATAAACGTCAAAAAAGGTGAACTGATCCGGCCCAAATTTTTTTGGGACCTCACATGACCCCATGGAAGGTTTATCAATGATCTAAATTTAAAAAATAGCCTCAAAAAAAACGATTTCCATAAAATTTTGAATTTTTTTAATCCGCAAAGTTTTTTTTATTTACGAGAGAAAAATTTCGCAATTGAATAGAAGATGGGAGCGCCCTGAAAGCCTTGTTCTAGATAATTATATATAAAGGAAGGAACTATAAGATGTGCTAATGCCCCCTCCCTCCCCTCTCTTCAAAATTAGCAACGTCAAAAATTGTTATTTAGACAAAAACTAAAAGTTCTGGCGTACAAGGCCAAATTAAATAAAAAATTTATTCAGTTCTTACCATATCAAAAGTATGAAAAAAAGCTATTTTATCCATATTTACATATTACAAATTCAAAACGTTTTTGTTCTTCTCATTAGCTTCTCATATAGCTAAAGAAAAGTTAAGATTGAAAACACTTAAAACTATAAGTAGTTTACTTTAGTTTAATGTGATCAACTCCAATATACCGCTCACTAATGTAATTATAATTGATTTAGTTTCTAGTAAGACCCTGGATCATCTTTTTAGAAAATATAATTCACTGTAGGAATTAGATTAGAGATTTGATCTATTTATTTTTTATTGACAAGATCAGAAGAAAAACTTGCAGGGTGGTTTTGTCGGTTTATTTAAAGGAACTTTATCAGCTGTTTAAGGCTGATTTGGCAACAAACAGATTTTCATACTTTTAACTGACTGATTTCGGAATATTTCTTAAAACTGCTATAAACCAAAAATCACAAACTCTGATTTTCTAATCCCTTTTTCTTTACGCAACCCAATGTCATAGACCTTAGATATTTCAAACTATGAATCCTACTAGATCAAATAATCTAAGTTTAAAATATCAAAGGTTTGCACCATAAGGTTGCAAAGATATAGGGATCAGAAAATTTGAGTTTCAAAGATTCCATTTATTTATTCCTTCTTTCCTTCGCATTGAATTGGAGTTGGTGTGCTTGTCACCAAAAATTAGAGAATTTAGTCAATCTTAATACCAGATAAAAAAGGATAAAATGAAAGGAATTTTAGGGTTACTGAATGCACGGTATCGGCCTAAAAAGTTCTATGAAATTTTTTTTCGGTAATAAAGTCCTAAATTTTGGCACTAAAAAGTTCTTGTAGAAAAAAGTCCTTGAAATAAAAACACTCTGGAAATAAAGTTCTGCCTTTAGCTCTAAGGACACCTATATCTCTAAGGGAACCTATATCTCTAAGAGCACCTATATTTCTACGAACACCTATATCTCTAAGGACACCTAGATCTCTAAGGGTACCTATATCTCTAAGGGTACCTATGGCTCTAAGAACACATATATCTCTAAGGGCACCTATACCTCTAAGGACACCTATATCTCTAAGAACACCTATATCTCTAAGGACACCTATATCTCTAAGGGCACCTATGGCTCTAGGAATACATATAGCTCTAACGGCACCTATAACTCTTAGGACACCTAAAGCTCTTAGAATATATATATAGCTCTAAGAACACATATATCTCTAAGGGCACCTATATCTCTAAGGGCACCTATATCTCTAAGGGCACCTATATCTCTAAGGGCACCTATATCTCTAAGGGTACCTATAGCTCTTAGAACATACATAGCTCTAAGAACACATATAGCTCTAATGACATCTATATTTCTAATGACACATAGCGGGGGATGCAGGGGGCTACCCCCCTTCATAGAAAATTATCTGAAGTTTGGTATAAAATCGAGTAATTTTAGCTTGAATGATTTATCTAATATGTCAACAACACTAGTAATTTAAGCTTGAACTTAATGTTTCAGTGGAAATTCAGTTTTCCCTGAATTTGATGCTTTGTATGGCACTTGGAAAACTTTCTTAATTTAGTTTTTAGTTCAAATTTTACAACATTGGAAAACAGAAAATGTTGCTAATCTTAATATTACTACTCACGTTCACTGATTTTGAACTGTCAGGACAAAATATTGAAACTGAGGCAATAAGTTTCTGCAAAATTTAGCTAATTGAATTTTATGATACACTAGGGAACATATTTACTACATTTTATGTATGTATATCTTCATATGCAAGAGAACAACAAACCAGTTTGATCAGAAAATCTTACCTCGGGACAGATATCTTTCAAAGAACATTTAATTTGGTTGGTCAGGGAACACCTACAGAAAAGAATTATTCAGACACAATACAAGCGGGGACAGGCAGCACATGACACCATTTTTTCGTCCGCACCACAAATGACGTCACAACTCACCATTATTTCTTTCAACCACACCTTTTTTCCTCCGAGCGTTGCTTCTGTGTTTTCAAATATGTTATCTTATGCATGTTAATACTTTTTTTCAAATTTAGGCAACGTCGTGTTTTTCAATATGGTTTAATTGAATTTCTAATACATTTTGTCTAAAAATAAAAACATATTTAAGCCCAACAAAGAAAGTAAATTGTTGTACCCACACCTATTTTTGGTCCAGACCACACCTATAATTTGTCCGAAAATAATGTTTTCTTATTTTACTCCTAAACTGCAACTTTTTGGAAATAGTGAGCGGGACTTTTAGGATCTAAAACTATAAATTGACATTTTTTTAGTAGGAAACGTAACAATTGGTTTAATTTGCTTGAGGGTTTCAAAAGACATTAATCTTTAAATAAAAAAACAGGAAAAAATAGTTTAAACCAGTTTAAACAACATGACGTAATATAATATAATAAGTAAACGTAAACAATGCCGGAGGAAAAAAGGTGTGTTTGAAAGAATTAATGGTGAGTTGTGACGTAATTTGTGGTTTAGAGGATGATAACAAATTTAGAAAACTTTGAATGCTAATATCTTAATTTATCTAAAAAAGGTGGGGGTGCAATTTTAGAAGAAAGAGCCGGGGTGTTTATGGGACTGTTGCGATCTATTTTTTATTATTTATTATTTCTTTTATAAGAGATTTTTTGTCCCCAGGACATGATCGGGTTGTTACGATCAAATCTCAAAATTTTTCCTATTGCGAAAGTTTGGTGTTGTCTGGGTTTATATTGATCTACCAGGGGTTGTAATCTGGCAGCACATTCATCCATTCACGCTTCATTCATTCTGAGAAGAGGGTTGACAAGATTTCAGCTGCATTAGGGCTTCTTAGGCCTCAGAATAATAGAGTGCAGGAATTCTTTTGATATACCTCTTCATAATCATTCAATTGGATCAATTCACTTAAAGCTTCTTTCTTGTTGAGTAGAAAGCACGCACCCTTTCGCTGCGAGAGTTGTTGACAGCCATCCCTCTGTCCTCCTAGGTCCGTCAGGTGGTCATAACTGCTTAACCAGATGTCGGCTTCAGATTATTTTGAAACCACAGGTTTGTGTGGAGTACGGGTATCGAACTGGACACCAATCCAGTTACTGGTTGTGGACAAGTGAGCTTAACTTCAGTGATCTAACGAGAACTGGTGTCACACACTCTCCACCCCACTAAGAACAGATTTAACCATATCCAACCTTTTTTAGCATAAGCATGAGCAAGCCTATTTTTGTATTTCAAACTTTCCATTATAAATACTAAAACCACTTTAGGATGATGGCCCTGATCAATTTTAATGATATTTCACTCAAGTTCCCAGTTCAGAACAGGTACCCTGGAAATATTTATCTTTAGTCAAAATGACCGAAGCTATAGTAGTCTATTTTATGCTTGAAATTTTCATTCAATGTTTCTGACATCAACTGTTCCTGACATAACATGCTCCTGCCACAAACTGTTCCCGACACAACATGTTCCGGACACAACATGTTATGGATATAACATGTTCTGGACACAACATGTTCCCAATACAACATGTTCCTGACATAACATATTCCTCACATGAACTGTTCCACACATGACTTGTTTCTGACACAAACTGTTCCTGACACATTAACTGTTCCTGACACAACATGTTTCTGACACAAAATGTTCCGGGCACAACATGTTCCTGACACAACATATTCCTGACATCAACTGTTCCAGACATGACATGTTCCTGACACAAACTGTTCCTGACAAAAACTGTTCTTGACAAAACATGTTTCTGACTCATCGTGTTCATGGCACATCATCTTCCTGACACGATATGTTTCTTATACAAACTGTTCCTGGCACAAACTGTTCCTGAGGCAAACTGATCCTGACGCAAACTGTTCCTGACACAAACTGTTCCTGAAACAAATTGTTTCTGACACAAACAGTTCCTGGCACAAATTTTTCCTGACACAAACTATTCCTGACACAAATCATTCCTGATATAAACTGTTCCTGACACAAACTGTTCCTGACAAAAACTGTTCCTGACACAAAATGTTCCTGACACAAACTGTTTTGACACAAATTGTTCCTGACACAAACTATTCCTGACACAAATTGTTCCTGATACAAACTGTTCCTGACACAAACTGTTCCAGACACAAACTGTTCCTGACACAAACTGTTCCTGCCACAAACTGTTACTGACACAAATTGTTCCTGATACAAACTGTTCCTGACAAACTGTTCCTGACACAAACTGTTCCTGACACAAACTGATCCTGACAAAAACTGTTCCGGACCCCAACATGATCCTGACACAAACTGAGCCTGGCACAAACTGTTCCGGACACAAACTGTTCCTGAAACAAACTGATCCTGACAAAAACTGTTCCGGACCCCAACATGTTCCTGACACAAACTGAGCCTGGCACAAACTGTTCCGGACACAAAATGTTCCTGAAACAAACTGATCCTGACAAAAACTGTTCCGGACCACAACATATTCCTGACACAAACTGTTCCGGACCCCAACATTTTCCTGACACAAACTGTTCCGGACCCCAACATGTTCCTGACACAAACTGTTCCTGGCACACACTGTTCTGGACACAAACTGTTTCTGACACAACATGTTTCTGGCACAAACTGTTCCTGACACAAACTGTTCCTGACAAAAACTGTTCCTGACAGAAACTGTTCCTGGCACAAACTGATCCTGACACAAACTGTTCCGGACCCCAACATGTTCCTGACACAAACTGTTCCTGGCACAAACTGTTCCGGACACAACATGTTCCTGACACAAACTGTTCCTGACACAACATGTTTCTCAGACAGTTTCAAACTTGTCTTTTGAAAATCTAAAAATCTCATTTAAATAATGTAATGCTGAACAATAAATGTAAATATTGAATTTCACTTTTTCTTTTCGAAAATTTAAAAGATAAAAATCTTAGGCAAATGATTTAAATAATACATAAACATATATATGTATATTCGTACATCTAGAATGTATCAATATAAAATCTGGAACTTTTTTGTCAAAATTAATAAGTGAAAATGTGAATTTCAGGCGAATAATGACTTCTTTCTATTTTTTTTCTGAGTAAGATGATTATGAAGAACAAACAAAAATAATTTAAATTTTTAAGTAGTTATGCTTAAAAGTACGTAAAAGAAAATGTATGGTTTCAGGAATTCAAATAAATATTTTTATTTGTCTCAAGTTTAGAGAAAAATAAATGTGAGAACTTGACATATTTCAAGATAACGTCAACAAGGATGCACTTGACTTAAAATCTATACAATAAAGCTCTTCACTCATATATATATATATATATATTCGCTATAGCTGGCCAAAAAACTGGACCAAATTGGCTGGAATTTTTAGAGAAATCTCATGGGTACCCTGAAGGTAACAGAGGACAAAATTTTTTTTTTTTTTTTATTCCATGGGCAATGCTGGCCACTTCTAAGAGTGCCGGGATAATTCAAGCAAAGGAACTGAACATTTGACTCAAAAGTCTAATTTTCTAATCTAATTCTTATAATTTTCCAACCTCATGCACAGACCTTAGTATTTCAAACTATGAATTCTACTGCATAAAACAATCAAAGTATGAAAGATTACACCATCAGGCCATGAGTTCTAAGGATATTAAACAAGTTCAGTTTGTGGCGAATAATGCAGATTTTGGCGCAATCTTTTCTTTGATAAAACTAGTTTCTTTTACTGCAGATTTTTTTCTCCATCTCATGCTCGATATTCCCAGAAATACATACAGGGTTAAAGGGACAGACCGGCTATGCAAGGTAGTTAAAGTGAGTATGCAGTGTTGTGGACAAATTCGTTTGGATTCATTTGAGACGATGTATAATTACTGAGTTTGAGTGCATAGTCAACGTTCAAAATCATGAATTTGGGTGGGTACGTTTTCAGAATCGTTTTTTTTTAATTATTAAATAACGACAACGAGAAATAAAGTGAAAATTATACAGTAAACTAATTAGATGGTTAGAAACATATTTCTGAAAAGAAACTTGTCAATAAATCGATGCTAGACTCAATTATTTCGTTTTTATTATTATATTGAATTTATTATTTTCTATGAATTTATCCGCAGATTTCTAGAAATTCTTCAAATGCCGTCTTTTCAATAATAATTCCAGAAAATCTGCAGAAAATCTTTTGTGAATCATAAGAGATACTAATAATTGAATAAGATTACTTATTTTTGTTGTTAAGATTAATTTTTATTTTCCCTAACAACTAATTGGTTTACTGTAAAATTTTGTTTACATTTTTTGTCGTCGTTATTTAATAATTAAAAAACAATTCTGAAAACGTATCCACCCAAAAGTATGATTTTTAACCACGACTCTGCGCTTAAACTCAGGATTTACAAATCTTGAAACAGTTCTATATGTC
The DNA here is from genome assembly GCF_000591075.1 of Eurytemora carolleeae. Taxonomy (NCBI): domain Eukaryota; kingdom Metazoa; phylum Arthropoda; class Copepoda; order Calanoida; family Temoridae; genus Eurytemora; species Eurytemora carolleeae. The sequence goes on along the minus strand of NW_019396774.1, from coordinate 7,024 downwards.
TCAAATGAATCCTAAAGAATTGCATACTCAGTTTAATTACCTTACATAGCAGGTCTGTCCCTTTAACCTGCACTGCAGTGTGATACTTTAATGACGACCTAAATATCGGGATTCATAGCGATCTAAAAATTCATTTTGTCGGTTGAGTTTATAGCCTCACATTTATTTACTTCATGATTTGGCTATTTGAAAGAAACAAGTTCCTAGCTGGAGACAGAGTTCCTAGCTGGAGGCAGAGTTCCTAGCTTGAGAGACAGAGTTCCTATAGCTGGAGAGAGAGTTCCTAGCTGGAGGCAGAGTTCCTAGTGGAGACAGAGTTCCTAGCTGGAGACAGAGTTCCTACCTGGAAAGAGAGAGTTCCTAGCTGGAGGCAGAGTTCCTAGCTGGAGGCAGCCAATACTGTCAGAAAAATGGTTTTTCCGTTTACAGTCGTCTTTGTAGTATCATCCTTCTCGGATAACCCTGTAAAGTTCCAAACATATAGGTCACCGAATAGTATTATCATGATAACAAATAATAATGATCAAGTTCATGAAGAGGTTAGATTTGAGAAATAAAAAGCTTCGAACAATTTAATTCATCCAGGAACCCTCTATCCGTTAAAGCTACTTTCCAAGGTTAAAATTTTCTTGGCACCAACTTTGACTGTTTTATGATCTGTCAATTGTGATGACATATATACAATATAAGAAGTTATACTGCCAACAAGATGTCTAGACAATATCTTTCTATATAAAAACTATAAAAATATATTCAACTTAGTTTTTCCCTTCTTCTTACATTTTAAATTTTATTTCCAGGCCCAAAAAAGTTATGCCACGCCCCTTTTTGGACGTTTAAATGTTTAAAAAGATTAAAAAAAATTAAATAGATACATATTTTTTTAGTCCCATCAACCTTACTGTGAAGGGGAAAGATGGATCGTTAATCTATGTGATTTAACAAAATTCATAGTTTGAAATATCTAAGGTCTGAGTTGCAAACATATTGTGACTAAACAATCAGAGCTTTTGGCAAAATGCTCAGCTAGACAGGCCAAACTCGTTCCGGAACACTTCTACAGAATATTTTACTTCACATTAAGTCGTAGAAAATAATGCTAGTATTTATTTGTTAGTCAACACTACTGCCCCTTTCCAACTATTTAGACAGTTGTAAAGGAAAATAGATTAAAATATGAATATAAAATTAGATTACAAATGTTGAATTTCATTTTCTCTAAACTTAAGAAATCAATTTCTGAGAAATGCAAAATTTTAAATTAAAGTTTTCCAGCTCTGCAAACTTTAATTTTTAAAAGTTTCTTATCAATATCACATTACCACAAAAACATGGAGATAAAACACCATTATACTACTTGGAAAAATTATGGAAATTATTAAATAAAAACTAAATAAGTTGAAAAATTGGTAACTTGCACACATTAATCAATTATCTGTATAATCCCTTTAATTGGTATCTTGCACACATTAATCAATTATCTGAACAATCCCTTTAATTGGTATCTTCCACACATTAATCAATTATCTGAATAATCCCTTTAATTGGTAACTTGCACACATTAATCAATTATCTGAACAATCCCTTTATTTGGTTTCTTCCACACATTAATCAATTATCTGTATAATCCCTTTAATTGGTAACTTGCACACATTAATCAATTATCTGAACAATCCCTTTAATTGGTATCTTGCACACATTAATCAATTATCTGTATAATCCCTTTAATTGGTATCTTTCACACATTAATCAATTATCTGAACAATCCCTTTAATTGGTATCTTGCATACGTTAATCAATTATCTGTATAATCCCTTTAATTGGTATCTTCCACACATTAATCAATTATCTGTATAATCCCTTTAATTGGTATCTTCCACACATTAATCAATTATCTGAACAATCCCTTTAATTGGTATCTTCCACACATTAATCAATTATCTGAACAATCCCTTTAATTCGTATCTTGCACACATTAATCAATTATCTGTATAATCCCTTTAATTGGTATTTTTCACACATTAATCAATTATCTGAACAATCCCTTTAATTGGTATCTTGCACACATTAATCAATTATCACATTAATCAATTATCTGTACAATCTCTTTAATTGGTATCTTCCACACATTAATCAATTATCTGAACAATCCCTTTAATTGGTATCTTCAGCACATTGAGCAATATCTTGTACAGTCTCTTTAATGTATTTACCAAAAAAACATTAACAACCCCTTTTTGTCATCAACAGTTTATTATTGAACAAATATTGTTCTTCTTTTCACTTGATAAATAGCATTAATGTTGGATACAGACAGTATAAACTATACTGCAGGATACTTACATCATCCTGATAATAACTGAAACCCTGTATATGAGTATAACTATCCTTGCATGATCCGAACCAGTACAATTGCTTACCGGTCTAGTGTAATTGTACTGCTAACTCGTGAACCCATTCACCATTGTTTCATCTTTCCGCGGTATCATCTGATCCAATCAGGGTTCATATTCTGTATTACTTTGAAATATCTTGTAACATCTTATAATATTCTGTAACACCTTTTTTAAAATCTAATTATTTGTTTTTCAATTGTTAACATTTTCACTTTGTATACATTGTAAAATAAAAAACAAGTTCGCGGATTTTATAAAAAAATTGTAGATTTTCAAAATTCAATGAAAATCTAATTTAGTTGAAGGCTAAGTTTTGAAAGTCTGACCATCAATAAATCTTCCCTGGGGTCATGTTAGGTTCCACACAAAACTTGGGCTCGATTGGTTCAGCCGTTTAGACGTTTATTGGAAACAGACAAACAGACTAGCAAAGCATATATATAGGTTTAGCAAATATCAATCAAATATATATATATTTGTCTCAAGAAAATAACATATTTAAACATAATTATGATACTGGAGACGGGCATAGACAGGGGCTGTTTAACACGCAGCCCCCCTCCCCTCCTACTTGGAGATATAGATTAATCATGCAGATAACAGCATGTATGAAGAACAAATACGGAGAACTTTTAAAAGGTTTTAATATTTTCAACTCGAGTTGACATTTACCATGATATTTGTCGGATTGAATATTTGTTTTGTAAATATTAATATAAAACTTGATTAAAAGAAATTACAATTAAAGGATGTTTCACATTATACTCCATCTTTGATTTTAGTTACGACAAATTATTTCGTCTGTCGTATGTCCTCTTACAATATTCCTCCTCATGGTTATCTAAATCATACTTATTGCGTTGCAAATCGAACATGTCACTTTATCCCTGGAGGGTCACTTGAAAATACGTTTACAGTCCCTTTAAGGAAATACGTTTACAGTCCCTATAAGAAAATACGCTTACAGTCCCTTTAAGAAAATACCTTCACAGTCCCTTTAAGAAAATATGTTTACAGTCCCTTTAAGAAAATATGTTTACAGTCCCTTTAAGATATGCAGACGTATAGTCAATTTTTCCTTCAGGTACCCGTCCTATACACAACGGTTCCCTTGAAAGCTTTGAAATATGGATTCATACATTTATCTCTTTAAGATAGAAATTGCTTTCTGTTAAAGCAATACTTGCGCATTGCTGCTGCATAAAAAATAGGGAAATTGACAGCATTAAACACTGTTTAAGCTAAAATGATATTGGAAAATTGTGTTTATTTTCAACTCGTTAAATGAAACTGAACTATCAGTTATTGGTTAAAAAACGCTATTTAACGTAAAGGACAGGTTCACTAGAGAACGGTTAGTTTTTAACGAATAACTAAAAGTTCAGTTTTATTTAACGAATTGGAAATTAACTATTCTGTCCCCTAGATGATGATATTTGATATTATGTTCTTTTTTATCTAAAGGAATTTATAAAACTTTTCCACAAACTCAAATTTTCTAACCCTTATATCTTTGCAACCTCATAGTGCAAACTTTTGATATTTCATGGTTAATTTGATCTATCAAATTAATAGTTTGAAATATCTAAGGTCTTCGACATAGATATAGGGATTAGAAAATCAGAGTGGTCGGGCCAAATAAATACAATTTTCCAATATTATTGTAAATTTTAGAAGTTTTCTTTCCATCTTATCCTTCCTTCTATTTATTCCCTTCCCTCTCCTCCTCTTCCTTTTCCTCTTCCTTCCATCTTCTCCCTTCGTTCCTTCTCCTCCTTTTCCTTCTCCTCGTAGCTTTTTTACTCATATTAATCTCAATTATCCTCCGTTTTATCTTATCCTTCCTTGTACTCATTCTCTTCCTTTTCCTTCTCCACTTATCCTTCCTTCTTATACTCTCTCTTCCTTTTATTCTTTCTTTCTCTCTTATCCTTCCTTCTACACCTTTTTGTTTTCACCCTTCCTCCACCTCTTCCTTCGCTTCTTATCCTTCCTTCTCCTATTACCCTTCCTCCACCTCTTCCTTCTCTTCTTATCCTTCCTTCTCCTATTACCCTTCCTCCACCTCTTCCTTCTCTTCTTATCCTTTCTTCTCCTATTACCCTTCCTCCTCCTCTTCCTTCTCTTCTTATCCTTCCTTCCCCTATTACCCTTTCTCCACCTCTTCCTTCTCTTCTTATCCTTTCTTCTCTTATTACCAAGTCCTATTTTTCCTTATCATCTAATCCTTCCTTCCCCTATTACCCCTGTTCCTCCTCCTCTTCCTTCTCATCTTATCCTTCCTTCTCCTATTACCCTTCCTCCTACTCTTCCTTCTCTTCTTATCCTTCCTTCTCCTATTACCCTTCCTCCTCCTCTTCCTTCTCACCTTATCCTTCCTTCTTCTTCTCTATTATTTCCTTTAATTCTACCTGCTAATGCTAAAGTTAGAAAATTCCATTCAAGAAATTAATTTCTCAAGGTATCTGGTAAACAATAGAAATCTAGAACCAACACTCTCGGCCACCTTTGCATATTCAAATTTGGGCTCCTTCATAATTCAATTAAAAGTTTTGTTTTAAGCTTACAACTCATCTGAAACATGACGCACACAACTCTGAGGATCAGTGAGAAACATTTAAGAATAGGTTGGAGACATTTAAAAATAGGTTAGAGACATTTAAAAATAGGTTAGAGATATTTAAGAATAGGTTAGAGACATTTAAGAATAGATTGGAGATATTTAAGAATAGATTAGAGATATTTAAGAATAGGTTGGAGATATTTAAGAATAGGTTGGAGATATTTAACAATAGGTTGAAGACTTTAAGGAATAGGATGGAGACATTTAAGAATAGGCTAGACATTTAGGAATAGGTTGGAGACATTTGATAATAGGTTGGAAACATTAAAGAATAAGTTGCAAGACAACTAAGAATAGGTTGGAGTCATTTAGGAATTGGTTGGAAACATTAAGTAATAGGTTGCAAGACATTTAAGAATAGGTTTGAGACATTAAGGAATAGGTTGGAGACATTAAGGAATACGTTGGAGACATTTAATAATAGGTTGGAGACATTTAGGAATAGGCTGGAGACATTTAAGAAAAGGTTGGAGACAATTAAGAATAGATTAGAAACAATTAAGAATAGGTTAGAGACAATTAAGAATAAGTAATTGAACATTCAAAAGAATATGTAAAAGACATTTGAGAATAATATATAAGGTAGAATTCCTGAAGAAAACTCACCAATAAAATTCTGTAAACTTTAAAGTTTCCTGATAGTATACATGCAACTAGTTTGTAGAAACGTATTTGTTACATGATTTATCCGTGTTATTTCAGAATTATAAAAAATCTTTCTGCTGCTGACTCTTCTCCTTGGTTTAACATTGATTGTAAACTTTCCTCTCAGCACTTTTATTCATTTGGTAGAAAACTGATATTTCCTTTTAAAGGGTGTGACCGGCTATGTAAGGTAGTTGAACTGAGTATGCAGTGTTGTGGAAAACTTCTTTCGGATTCATTTGAGACATATTAAACTTTTTAAAGATCTGTAAATCCTGAGTTTGAGCGCAAATTCGACGTTCAAAACTCCTACTTTGGGGGTGGATACGTATTCAGAATTAGTTTTTTTTAATTATAAAATAACGACATCGAAAAATAAAGTAAAAATTATACAGTAATCTAATTAGATGGTTAGGAACATATTTCTCAAAAGAAATTTGTCAATAAATCAATGCTAAAATAGATTATTTCGTTTTCATTATTATTATGAATTTCTAATTTTCTTTGAATTTATTCGCAGATTTTTTCAAATTTTTCAAATGTCGTCTTTTCNAACCAGCATAATGATATAATAAAAATTAATAATTGAACAAGATTACTTATTTTCGATAATAACATTAATAATTTTTTTTTCTCAACATGTTCCTATACATGACGTCTGTAGTTTATTGTAGAACTTTTTTACATTATATGTCGTCGTTAATTAATAATTTTAAAAAACTCATTCTGAAAGCGTATCCACCCCCAAAGTAGGAGTATTGAACGTCGGCTTTGCGCTCAAACTCAGGATTTACAGATGTTTAAAAGGTGTAATATGTCTCAAATGAATCCGAAAGAAGTTTTCCACAACACTGCATACTCAGTTCAACTACCTTACATCACCGGTCACTCCCTTTAAGTTTTACACTGGAGGACCAAAAATGTTATTTTTAAGTTAAAATAAAATAAAAAAACTGAAAATTGTAGAGAAACTGTGTTTTTAATTTCCTGCAAATTCGACAAAATACTATAATTTCTCCATTACGCCTTGAGCATTTACATAATATAACAATCAGTGTATTACTGGTATAGAAACTTGGCAGAAATATTTTCCAAACCAAATTATAGGAGTTGGAAATGTGCAATTCATTTCTTGTCAATGGCCCGAATATTTTGTAGATAAAACCCCAGAAAAAAAAAACAAATTTTATCCAATTAACCCTTTCTGAGGCCAAATTTAAATAATTTTGAGCTTCAGCTTAAATTTGAGACGCGGCTCAAAATATCAAAATTGTATTCAATGTTTCAAGATTTAAACCGGCGCTCAATTGAAACCGGTTTATGGCGGATTTGAGACGCGGCTCAAATTCATTAAATTTGG
>NW_019396773.1:241796-256971 GCF_000591075.1 Eurytemora carolleeae | reverse complement strand
CTCTCAGAGGTTCAAAAATTAGTTGTCTGCTACAAGCAATTTAGGAAGGAGGTTTCTACCTGCCTGCATATCTATATATATATTATCTTTGTAATGAACCCATGGTGTACAGATTTTTATTAAGTATTTACGGCGACATTACATTTCTTCTGGAGACATTTAAATCTGAAGTTTTATAATTCAATAAAATATGTATAATGATAATGAACCCATGCATGGTGTACAGATTTTTTGGACTAGGTTATTAAGTTGTCATTTACGACATTACATTTCTTCTGTAGTGTAGACTTTTAAATCTGTAAAGTTTTGGAATAATTGTAATAGCACTACTGATTAGTGATGTTTTCTAATATCAGCAAATTTTGAATATTGAACAAAAATAATGTCCTATTAAATTAAAGTTACAATGAACTTGGTGCATTTAAACATGATTATCTTTAGAATATGATTATACCAATTAAAGTATAGTTCAAAGGTTTCTGATCAGCTGAGTTTAGTGCACTTGAACGATAGTCCAACTATACAGTAGTTCAAACAATGCAGCATATTTACGATAAATTATAGGTTTAAGTATTCAATGTGTTCAAGATCACTAAATAAGCTTAATCCTGATTCCTGAAAGGTCCAGAAAACGCTAAAAAGTGTGAATTGAATCCAGGGGTTCCTGAGATATAATCGGACATACAAACAGACAGACAAACAGATGATACTCTTTTTTATAATAGATATTGTGAATGCCATTAAATGTCGTCTTATTGCCATCAAGCACAATTACTTGTCCCAAACAATCTGGACATCATGAACATTAGGAAAAATTAAGCCTTCTTCTTTCTCTTTTCTTGGTTGTTAAATTATTATAGTTTGTATCAAGGTTGTACTAAAATGGACTGTAGAATCTGAATGTTAAATCTGATTCACGACAGCACCCTTCCGTTTAAACCTGAAGTCGAATTTTAAGAATTTGAGCCGCGGCTTAAATTTGAGACGTGGCTTAAATATGGTTGGTTTCATTTAAAAATGTATTCAATGTTTTAAGATTTAAGCCGGCGCTCAATTGAAACCGGTTTTTGGTGGATTTGAGACTCAGCTCAAATTTATTAAATTCAGACTCTGACTGACCATTGACCAAGGATAACGGAATTGTACTTTTTCTATACAAAAACTATTGTAATTCTTAACAATTTTGTTTGAAATTAGAACTCACAAAATATATTTTCATTCGAAATTGTTGATCACTGTGTTGGACATTTATATAAAATAGTTTCAAAATATTCACACAGAGCACTCTATACTGAAACCCACATTTGTTTCGGTCTAAGTACTACAGATCAACTGTAGTTCGCACCAAAAGTTTAGTTTATGAACGTTACATTTTTTGTTAATATTTTTACTATTTTAGAGAAAATTTCAAAGGTTTGAAGGGTACTGTTGTAAATTTTACAATACTCTTTTTTTTTGAAGTTATGCTTACAGTTCCTTTTATGAAGGTTTTGAGTGTTTGGATTGCTCAGCGCCCTCCAGGGTTTGGTTTTGTATTGTTTCAAGATCCACGGGATGCACAGGTACTTTTTATTATAGAGAAACGCTTATTTTTGTTAATGAAAACATTCAGGATAATGATTAGGGTTTATTTCTAAATACCAAAAAATCTAACTGCTTGGACAAATTCCTGAATACACCCTGGTTTGGGTGCTGTTTTGAACGATCATAATGGCATTGTTTTAACAGAGGGGTTGAACCTCGGTTGTTAAGTTCTGAATAAGAACCTGAACATATATACCTTAGCGGGTAAAATTTTTGTAAGCTTCCTAGATATTTCTATAACAATGTCATTCAGGATGCGTCAAAGGCACTGGATGGAAAAAAAGTAGCCGGTTACAGGTAGATTTTTTTCATAAACTTTTTGTTTTATGAAAATGACCCAGACCTTTTTTAAACTAAGCGCCAATAATCTTCACAGTGCAGTGTGCAGTGTATTTATTTATGATATAAAATGCACGTCGACATTTGACCCGTCAGCATTCATTTTACTTTATCGATTGATTTTTAATCTTATAGTTAACCTTTTTGCTTTGTAACAACATCAATTAAAAATAATATTGTTTATATGTCGTCTTTATGTTATTCAGTTTTTTGGTCCTACTGTTTTTTTTTGACATTTACAATATATTGAGTGCTACGTTTTCCCAATAATTAGATGTTATTTACAACATAACTTTTTTGCTAAATATAATACATTTATTTATTTCATTTTTTTCCGGAAAAGCGATGATGGCAGACAAATCAAAAATTTACAGTTAAATATATTTGTGAAATAATATCATTTAGTTAAATTAAATCAACTGTTAACTTGTACCAAATATAAATTACCAAAATTATTTATAAAATCTAGAATTTCTGTGATGAAAATCTGATTTGATAACTTCTGTGATTTTTGTGATCTGTCTTCTATGTTTCTTAAGGTTTGAGACTTTTCTGGTATGTTTTAGTAGATTTACGAGGGATTGCTTCATGTGCTAAAGACGAGTTAAAAGTTGTCCCTAAATTCCTTGTATTTTTTAATTTTATGTTGTTTTAAATATCCAAAATTCACGAAAGTATTTCTTACAGATCAGTCAACAAAATTTATATTATTAACAAACAAAAAATTAGTATACCTTGTTGTCTTTAGTACTGTGATATAAAATAAGTTTAGTTATCTAACTATCAAACATGTATTGGTTAAACTTGGGAATGTCAAAACTTCAAATAAAGAAATTTTGTGTACATCTTTTTTAATTGTAAAAGATGCTTAACGTTTTTGATTATTAGATTTAGTAAACATTGATTTATACTTTTTGTTTTTCAGAAATCATTAAAAATGAACTCTGCAAGGTAAGGCATGTTTTATTTTATTTTTTGTTGAAACTATCAGGAACATTTGAGAAGTATTCTCATACATGTAAACAAGGAAAAATGTTGGAATGAAAAGAAAAAATTCAAAGCAAAAAACATTGCTTGAAATAATGACGCTTATTCATTTTCAGATTTGTACGTAATGGATTAAAGTAGAATATTTCGTCATATCTTTTAACTTTTTCATTTTCTAATCAAAAGTGTTCTTATTTTCATTAAAACCATAAAATATATTTTTTTAAATCAAAATATTTTTAAGATTGAAATAATTTAGAATTTTAAGACCTTTCAGTTTCACTTTAATTTTTCCAAAGCTTTGATTATTCTGCTTCTCTTCTCTTGATTTTTCTGGATTTCTCCTTTATTTTAGCAAAGTTGGCGAGATTTTCCTTGCTGCAGGGAGCTCCTACAGCAAACTTGGGGATGCCATTATGTCTCTGTACAACTGTACAGATGAACCAGGTTTGTACAACTATAGTACAGTACACAAGAGCTTTTGTACAATTTACAAAATAATCAGATTTATGCATGTATATGTACATATTAGACAAATTAATACAACTGTACAGATTAACAAGAGAAAGTGTACACTTGTACAATGTACATATGAACCAGAGCTGAAAAGTGAAGAGAATTTCCCTTTTGTGGTCTGTGTATCTACATAAATTTTGATTTAAAAACCACGAAATAAGGAAAGAATTTAAACAACCTTTATAAAATATTATTTATTCATACAAATATTAATATTTGCAAATTTACTTGACCCCATTAAGTTGAATGTTTACCCAAAAAAGCAAGTCGGGGCCTGAGGGAGCTCGTTAAAGTGTCTGCACACAGTTCATTGATTTAGTGTATACGTTTGGAACTGATTGTGTTACGCACATTATACAGTATACATCATACAGGGTTACCCACAAAGGATGAGACTGAAAATAAGACCTGAATGTAATAAATGGCAATACCAAGGCCGGGGTAAATAAAAACTTCTGCCTTGCATTGTTTTTCAATGGCTTATTAAATGTCGGCATATCGAAGCTTAAATGTTCGCAGGGATATATGGTTTAAAACGCAGAAACCTGTCAGTCCCTAATATATAATGTCATTTGTTTTGTTAATTATGAACCTCAATCGAACATCTAAGAAGTTCTTTAGGTGAAATTTTTTTTCATCCCACTTAATAATTAACAGAACAATGACATTAATAATGGACAGACGGATTTCGTTGTGTTAGACTATATATATATATATATATATATATATATAAAACCGACATTAAAAATTCCGTACAGTCGTATCTGTAGACAGTGGCGGCTGAAGGGGGTGGTGAGAGGGGTCCCCTAGAAAAATTAGGGCGCAAGTAGGGAGTGCAGGCACCTTCTAGCCCTTTAATTTTGATCTCTAAGAAAAGTTATAATTGAATGTTGCCTTCAGCACAACTTAAACAATTTAAATGCAGAATTTTTAAAACTTAAAAATATAAAGTTTTGAAACACATTTTCCCCAATTCCCACTACCTGCCTGGTCATATGGTTTGAGAATAAAAATTGACAATCTCCTTGTATAAAATTTCAGCTCGCTTGAATTTAATTGTGACTCACCCCCTACCCCCTGAAAAATATCGTAAAGCTGTCAGCTGCACCTCATCCTTATTGGGTAGTAATTAACTCTGTGCTTAGTTGTACTCAGGGTTATGGAGTACAATCAAAGAATTCCGATGTATACAATGAACTAAGGTTTTCTATCATTACACAGTACACACAGTCTAAACTTAACAAAAGAGGGGAGGGTAAAATATAATTTATGGTAAATCAAATCTTAGAATCTAAAACGAATATTCAGGCAATCTGATTTGTCTCGATATTGTAGTTAAAAACCACTGTAGTTATAAACCATTGTGTTGTTCGAATGTTTTCATCATATACTCAGTGCTCACTTGTGCTCAGTTGTACTCAAGGTCATGGAATACGTTCAAAGAAATCTAATATACACAATAAACTGTGGATCTCATTGTTATGGTATCGTGTAAACACCGGGAAAAGTGGGGGTGGGGGTTATGTTCACCAAGCGAAGGTGAGAAAAACTTACAATTTAAATGATTTATTTTTTAACAAATGTATTATTTTGTAAAAAAAAGAATCATAACAAACCCCCCTCTCCCCCATGGCCCAGCACAATTCACTGTGAACATTGCGACTTTTCCAACGTACACTGCAACCTTGCAAATACATGTGTACTCAACTCCGGGTATATAAGTTCACGGGTTTGCTCTTCTTCAATCATTCAACCTGCAAACATGCAAATATCTGGAACCTACAAGTAAGAAAATAATATTTACTTTTCAATATTTTTCATTAAATTCTCTTTAAAGAATCCGAATGAAGTTTATAGAAACTTACTTCTTATGAACATTTTTTAATTCATATGGTTTACAAAATGAATACCCAATCCTCTAAGTATAGGTTAATTTTGGAACCACATTCTTGTAATTCTTAGATATTATTTAATCTTCTAATTTGTATTGTAAGCGTTTACTCTCTTTAATCTGTTAAATCTTAAATGTCTTGTTTTTTATCTCATGTTCTAAACCAAATCTCCCTTGACGGGAATTCTTTTTGCAACACTGCTTTATCAGATTGTTTTAATTTTTCATCCAATTGCCAAAAGATTAATTTTAAATGGTTTCTTTAATAGAGTTGTTAGTTGCGACTATCCTGAGAAGGAGGCAAGGGCTGTCTTTAACAACCTCATTTCTGAGGAGGATCTGAAGATTCTCCTGTCACCTGACAACTGCATGAGCTTTACTATTTCTGACTTTGGGACCGGTTACACCAGCAAAGTCACCTTCAGTAAGAAACCTGAGTTTAATACGAGCACTGACTACACCTATGGTAAGGAAAACATCCTTCCTGCCCCATTCACTGGAGGAAAATCCATTGTTACAAGAAATGGAAATGTCATTGTGAAGAAAGTGACCTTTCCAGATGTTGTGTACACCTATGACACTATTGTGTCTAGCTCTGGTGTCTCCATAAAGATGTCATCAACAAGAGATGGGTATATCTCTACAAGTGTTTGGGAGAAAGTAAATGCTTCTTTCTGTGGTTTCTTTGTTATGCAGAACCATGTGGATGCTGATAAGTATATGACAGCTAATAATAAGATGACCAAAGCTAATGCAGAAAACCTCTTGTCCTACGCTGCTGTGAGAATAACTGAGAAGAATGGGGATTATGAAATGATTGATTGTCTTGGAGATGGAAGTAAAAAGAGTGTAACCTTCAAGCTTGGTGTTGAGTTTGAGGATGAAGATTCCTTTGGACGTACTGGAACTCATCTGTTCACAAGTAACTCTCCATCTGAACTAGTTTATACCTTCAAGGAGAAGGATACGGGCCATGTTTATGTCTTTAGGAACACTGCAACCACTGACCATCTAACTTGGACAGCAGAGAAAGCTCCTCATGGCATCAAGTGCAGCATCACATATCAGAGATATGGTGACATTGAAGGAACTTGGAAAGTCATGACACATTCAAACTATGACAACTTCCTTCGTGGCCTCAGTCTTCCTGAGCCTCTGATTTCAGCTGCAGTAGAGGAAAGAGAGACCCTAACCTGGAAACATTTGGGTAAAGGGATTTGGCTGGATGCCTCATCCTCTAAAGTTTTACCAATGGAGTCGAAGCATCTTACACCCGGAGTAGAACACTCCTCTGAAATGATGGGAATGCATGTGACAGAAATCTTCAACCATAGCAAAGACGGAATGTATGGAACAGTAAAGATGGGAGAGCACATAATTAACTATAAGGTTGTGGTTGGGAAGGAGTTGGCCCACATGGAGGAGGAAATTGTTGGAAAGCCATTCACAAAAGCTACAATTATTTTAGCTAAAATGTAAGGAGTGTGGTATAGTAATTTTTCACACAATATTTAACCACAATTTATGTAAAATATTTAATCTGTGCACAGCTTTAATGTTTCATGTTTAGTTTGTAGCTTAAAATGTTTTATCCATTTAAAAATATAAATACATATATATAAACTCATGAAGAATTCTTATATGTTTGAATATACCAATTTTTTAAATTAAGCCCTCATTTGACCTTCTAGTACTGAAGGGCATCGTTTTGAGTCCTGTTTACTTTAGTAACTTCTAGTGCTTTTTTCAGTATGTAATAATTTAGAAAAAGAATAATTGCTTTGAACCAGTATCATTGAATTAAAAGAGTAATTTATTGCTCTGTCAACCTACAGCATGAATATTATGAACAATCCAGCTTTACCTGGAAGCTTGATTTTCTTTTTAAAAATCAACCCACTCACTTCCAGTTTAAACCAAGTTAAACTTATTCCCACGTTACTGTTTAGTTCAACAATCATAAGTTAAGGCAAATCCGTCCAGGGGCTCATGAGTTATGATTGGGCATCCAAAGAAATAAACAAACAAACAAACACAAAGACAAACAGTGATTACTACTTAATAGATTTGTAAAACAAACTTTTTGCTTTTATTTTTTCCGTATCTATTTCTTATATATAATGAAATATTTTTCCAGTTTCAACAGTCTATTTCAGGCATACATCTTTCAAAGCAATTGCTGCATAAAAGACTTTAAAAGAATTACTTAGCAGAAAACAGAAATATTTGTACTTGGTTGGTAATGGACATTATTTTTTGATGCATTTAATATGAAATATGATTTTAGGGATCTTATTTCATTTTTATTTTATAAAGTGTTTTTTTTGGTTAAAAAAGAATAAGAAAAAAAACGTAAGGATTCTGTGTTTTAATATAAATTTTCTGTTAAGATGGCAGCAACCCTGCGAAGGAAGGAATTGAAACTGATGATACTTCAAACAATCAAACTTTTGTTTCCAAACACCCAATCCAACTCCCATACTCTCAACACAAGCAAGAATAGTCGTCCAACACTCCTGACAAGATTTGTTTATCTTAAAATCAAATTTTTATATTTTCTAATACAAACCCGACCTAACACACATAGCTGCCTTATCCCAACTTATCAACAATAGCAATGATTAATATGCAAAAAGAAATTCAGAACAATTTTAATAGCCCACGTTTGGTGAACAACATCTGTGAACTCACCAATTCCAAATTCATTTTAAATCAAACAATAAAAGAATATTTAAAGGAATACTTTTTAAATTCACTTTGTATGTGTAACTGAAACTGTAACTGTAACTGCAACTGTAACTGCAACCGTAACTATAATTGTAACTGTAACTTCCAAATCTAGACTTTTTACATAAATTGAGAAATATCAAAATTTACTATTGATAGAACTATGTAGTAACTTTTCAACCATGCATTATTTTCATAAAGCAATAGCCACTAGACAGGGCAAAATTTATTTTTAAATTCTTTTTTTATCGTGTGCACTCAAATATTTTGTTTACTTTTACTTTGTGTTTTTTTAAATTTGTAAATTTGTTAACGAAAATTAAAGCATAAATATTCGTTATTTTTTAACTTAAAAATGACTTAAACTTCTGCATGTTTAGTAAGTTTTGAATTTTTCTTGAATCAGGCATCAATGCTGACTACACCATGTATGCACATATTTATTAAAGAGACTGTACACCCATTTCCAAGTGACACTCCATACCTTGTGTGGCATTTCGACAATTTTGTTAACCTTTTCTATAAGTTCAAAACTAGGTAGATAACTTTAGTTTTCTATCTCAAAATTTTTAAATTGGTAACTTTTTTCGTTGTTTCTCAAGTCGCTTCTTCTATCTGATTCATAAAGAATTTTCAGAAGGAAAAACTAGGATATCACTTCATCATTGATCATGACAAAAGTTTACATCATGGGTATCTAGTGAGTTTGATATACTAATGGAGGGTCACTTGAAATTAAGTGTTCAGTCCCTTTTAAACTAATTGATAATTCCTCAACCATAAACCATATTTTGGGAAATGTTTATAAATTGCTTTTATCGTGTATTTAAATACAACATTTTACCTTGAAGTATTGTAAATGGTTTTTTACTGTTTGAAATTAATTTTTTTTTAAATTCTGTAGCTTAATATCTGAATGTATATGTATATTAATTGATTTCTATTATTTAAACACTTGGCGAAATTTGATCTATCACCAATCACCAAAAGTAATGATTTTATGCTCAACTTTATTTTTAATTTTACATTTAAAAAAAAAATCAAATTAATGTGTCCCTTAACGCCTGATTTGATTTGATTTGATTTGATTTGATTTGATNGATTTGATTTGATTTATGCTGAAATAAGAAAAGTTTGCTGGTAACAAAAAAACGAAAACTCCTTTTCACTTTTCAACAAAACAGCATTCTTCAAATTCACTTAATAAGGATATTAATATCTTTTTATGAATCACTCCTTATAGTTAAACATTTTTGATATGTTTTTATTTCTGTAACACTTTTACTTAATATTCTTCTTCAAACTGACTATTTTGAGCTTTACTGTTATTTAATGAATGTTAAGCAATAGTTTGATTTTTGAATTTCAGAAAATGAGTTTTTTATCCCCCTACATACAGTCACTGTTCTTCTCTTTAAATACTGGTTTCGACCCTGAACAAAAATTTATAAAAGGTGATTTTTGTTATACCATTATTGAATATTAATTTCTATGCACTAAAGCCTCTTTTTCTATGCACTAGAGCCTCTTTTTCTATGCACTAGAGCCTCTTTTTCTATGCACTAGAGCCTCTTTTTCTCGTTATAATTTTAACTATGAGTAATTATTTTATTAATTAAAAATCTCGTTTAATTTAATACTTTCTTCCTTCTTGTGGGGGTGGAGTTCAATATTTTAGATCGTTTTTAAACAAATCCCAACCCTACTCTCTAGCACTAGAATTATATCATTTTCTTCTCAATATATTTCGCCAAAAACTTTGGCATCATCAGGAGTTTGTCCTTACTCTTTTGACGAGTATTGAATGACAGGAGTTCAATATTTTTTATCTTCATTGAGCACAAGCTTAATCCAAAATCTACAATTTTCTTTGGTTTTGTAGAAAGTGATGCAAAAATATATATTTTAAGACATTTAATAAATGTAATCCTGTGAGAAAGCTTGGGTTAAGTTTTAACCTTTTCTCCCTTTAAAGTTTAAGAATGAAAATATTCACTCCATTTTGAAATTCAGCTCAAAATTGTTTTGTAGGTATATTTCTTGATACAGAAAGTATCAGTTCCCTTTTACCTCCTGGATACAATGGGTCTCAACAATGGTATTCTCAAGTAAGTTTAAAGAGACAGTCCAGGGAATACAATTGGCCTGTATTAAAAAAAGCATCTTCAGTAAAACATTGAAAGGTATTAATTTCAGCAATTTAGTTAATAAAAG
The DNA here is from genome assembly GCF_000591075.1 of Eurytemora carolleeae. NCBI lineage: Eukaryota > Metazoa > Arthropoda > Copepoda > Calanoida > Temoridae > Eurytemora > Eurytemora carolleeae. The sequence goes on along the minus strand of NW_019396773.1, from coordinate 246,713 downwards.
AATTTTTGTTCTGTTTTTTGTTTGGATTCCAAATTATTTTTAAATATCAAATCTTGTTAAACAAACCTCCAGTCCAGAATTATCCAGATTTTTTAATAAACTAGTTTTTGTGTTTTTTTTAAGTGAATCCATTCTAACAATAAGAACTATGAAATAGTATTTTGAAAATGCTAAATCAGAGATAAATTATTTTTCCATCCCTTTGAGATAAAACTCAACCAAACGTAAAGCATTTTAATAGCTTTTAACAGAATTTTTAAAAAAATTTAGACTTCCCGCAATTTTAGTTTTAGATAAAAGCATCGAGATTTTTATGTAAATGGATGAATAATGGAATTATAGAAAAACTATTCAAATTGTTAATGGATTAATTAATTTTTCTGAAAATTGTTAATGTATACACTCATGGTTTAAATTATATAACAAAAAATATGACGACGAGATTTTAAACGAATCACTCTACGTGGGGGGGCTATCATTTTTAGTGACTTTATTTTCATACAACGTCGTGTTTTTCTAGCTTTATTGTATTCAATTTGGAACATTTCCTCCATTGTTTCCAAAGCAGAAATCGTAAGTCAGTTTAAAGAGAAGCTACAATTGAAAATAAATAATTCTTAATATAATGGATTTCTTATCCACTCTTAAGTAAACCATGAGTTTTAAGATTTTTTTGCTAGTAGAGCACTCCATTCTGTAAATGAGAATCACTGTCACGCCTACAGTCCAGAACATAATTATACAACAGCATTCTATCCAGGCAGTGTCTGATCTGAGACTGGTATTCAACGATGTCAAGAAGAATTTGACGAAAGATCTGGTAAATTCTGGTATAAAGGAGGGTGTTTTCTCCTGGGCTTTACCAGATGCTGTCATGGAGGTAAAATGAGCTCTACCCATCTAATCTGAAGGAAACTCTCGAACCTCAAACGAGTTTGAGTGCGCTTCGCGTCACTTTTTAGTTACAATTTTAGCTGCTAACCGTTCCTCTTTACGCTGCCATTTTTCTGTCTAAATCATATTACATGTATTTTTCGGTTTTGAAATATCACATTTCAAAAAAAAAATTCTATGCAAATGTTTTTTATCTTTCCATTTGGGCTCAAAAGGTTCAGCCGTTTTCACGTTGATTGAATTCAAACGGACAGACAGAAAAAGCAAAGTATATAAAGATGAGTTAACGATCTAACATTTCTTCCTAAAATCTACTCGATGCAAAGTATATAGATGAGTTTAAGATCTAACATTTCTTCCTAAAATCTACTCGATGCAAAGTATATAAAGATGAGTTTACGATCTAACATTTCTTCCTAAAATCTACTCGATACTTAGTTCGGATTCTCTTTAGGTAAGTTTCCATAGCAAAGGAAGACGACTTTTAGACTTAAGTTATGATTTTAAATTGTGCAGTAAATAATTTTAAGTTTTTCAGAATATTCTGGAACTTTTATTCTCTGGAAGTGATCTTGATCTAATAGAGTTTATACTTCTTATCTCACCCTACCTGGAGAGATCACTTGGTGAGCATAAAGGGACTATCAACGTTATTTCAAATAACACTCCCTTTAAAGAGTTACAAGCCCAATTCACAACAGGGGTCCACATCGGGGCCTCTTGCAGATTTCACTTTCTTATGAATCCTTACCTCTTAAACCTTTGTCTGGGGAAAATGATATTCGTTTGAGAGAGTTCTCTATAAATTTTACTTTCGGATTTTTGTATCAGAGGTTAGGATGACAGACGGAAAACCAATTGTAATTTCTTATTGTTACTTTTAAAAAGGGTTAAATGGTTGCGGTGTGAATCGTGGACATGTAACTCTCTCAAGCAAAGAAAGAAACAAAAGAAGAATTAAAATGTTCAAGTTCAAATTTTATCACTCCTAATTTTAACTGACCCTCTATGCAAAGATGGTAATGCCCAATTTACAACGGTACCCTTGAAAGCTCTGTCTGATCAGGTAAGATGTAGACATCAATGTTTTTTGATTCTTTAAACTGTTTATTTTCATTTCTTGAGAAAGTGACTTGTGAATTTCTTTTTTTTAAGAAGCAATGTAGAAACTCTCAGAAGTCAAATCAAACACTTTTCTAGTCAGTATCTTCCACATTTTTGATCAGATTAAGGTTTCATGGGTACCTTGTAAATCGGGCATTGCAATATTTGAATGGAGGTTTACTTGAAATTACGCTGACAGTCCCTTTAATAACCAAAATTCTGAAGACACGCGCCAATAGAAAATTTCACCAATTTTCATAAACCCATTTAAAACTTTACAACCCTGATCCTTGATTTATGACTCACAAAGCATAGTTAAAACCAGTGCTTAGGATCCGGATCCAAAAACTGCAAAAAAAAAATTTTTACTCCTAAAACCAAAATCTGAACTTTTGAAAAAAGAGAGATTATAAAAAAATTCCTCATTTCTGAATGGTTCATGAGTTTTAGGATAAAAATATGCGAAAAAATTAAAACAAAAAATTAGAAAATTATTTTTTGTTAAAAAAATTAAATAAATCTTAAAGAAATGACCTGGATCCGGATCAGGATCCATTTTTTTCCAGTGCGGATCCAGGATCCGGATCCGCATCAAAATTAAATGGATCCTAAGCACTGGAACTTTAAACCCAATACATATAGTAAGCATGAAAATATCTTTACATTATGTTTTAGGCAATTTAGTCCAAGCATTACTAGTAAGTGAAAGTAATGTTGGAGACCTTGATGTTTGTCAAGATAGCTTGAATCAAAGAACTAGGTAAAATCTTAATATAATTAATTTATCGAACGTTAATAAATATATTCGGAAGATTACTTACTTGAGGATGATAGATCTAATTTCCAGACGTCTTTTTGAATACAGGATTTTACACATAAACTTCTCATTCATACTGTTCTAGTATTTTGTCATATAAAGACTTAAAAGTTTTTATATTCCCTGCTCCTTTGTTCTATTTTTCAGCTACTCTGTTGGTGAGGATTATACATGATCACAACTCGGATAATTATTATTTTTATTCAATTTGCACAAAGCAATTAATTCTTCTCGAATGTCACTTTCTTTTAAAATCCTGAAGTTTTAACAGAAGCTGTTGTCTGCAGATTTTCGATATTATCTTTGTCTTGGTTGATGAGCGGCACATATATTTTAAATATAGATTTAGGTGGGGTGTTCAGTACATCTACAGCAGGGGTAATTCTTGAAAAATAATTTTTCCCCTCAGAAGTTAGGTTAACAAATTTTTAAAGCTTTATTTGCTGAACTGGAAAAAAATTACTGTTAGTGAAAAATAAATACAACTTTAGGTTAAAAATTTTAATGGATGAAAAAACTTGCATGTCAATGTCCAATTTTTTATTATTTCCCCCAGATCTTTACAAATCATTCCCATCGTTCTTTAACAAAGGAATGTCATAGATCTTAGTAAAATAATGATTTTGTTGGTGACGAAATATTGAATCATAAAGATGATATTTTTAAAGTTAAAATGAAGCAAATATCTAGGTTAAGTACAAATGCATAAGCAGGGATAAATCTCATCTAATTGACAAAATAAAATATAAACATTTGTAATCCTTATTTTTCCTTGAAGACAGAGTCCAAATTTTATTATTTGATATTTTACATAATTGTCGTTTAAGAATTGATTTGAAATTTCGCTGAAGATTTTTTAATTCTAACTCTGATGGTTGATGTATCTTTGAATATGTTAATTCTTATTTTCAGAAAAATTAGTATGCAATTTTGCAACTGAACTGGGGAAACGTCTGATTCAATTTTCCTTTCTTTTTTTTCATTTGTTCTTGATTTTTTTCCTCTGAACTGGATTAATATAGGTTCAATTCATTTAATAAAGAAGTTGTATACAAATTTTATTCGACTAAGATGAAAAGAAAGGTCATATTTTTTTTAATTTTTAATTTTTAACAATATTCCTTAAATAATTATATGATGGCAGATGCAAATACTTTGACACTTCTATATTCCTTGTTCTTTCTTTTCTTCTTGTTCGTACATCTTACAATCATATTCTAGCTAATTTTGAAAAAAAAAAGTATTTTAAAGACATCCTTGCAGTTCGACAAAACTGCCAGTTTTAGAACTATATGTAGGGTAGATTGCCTTTCTTATTTTGCACTAGATAATTGGATGATTCAGAAACTAAATTTGAGATGAGCTGATTCAGCTACTTACGCACATTTCTAGTGTATTTTTTATCTGGTTTAAATGGAAGGGGGAGTGAGGGATGTCTCCCAGACCCCTCTTCGATTCTGTCAACATATGCTATGGGAAAAATTGATAGTGTAAAGCTTAATCCTTAGAGATTTCCCTTCCAATTTTTCCTGTTCAATTTTCTTTTTCTACTTGTTTCTTTTTTCTACGTTTTGAGGCCTCTGCTAATAGTTCTTGTGACATCGAGTTGTGGAGCAGGTTCAATAAAGGATTACATTGGATCAGAATCTTTCCCTGTTCAAGTTGAATGGAAAGGTTCAATTTCCTTAATAAAGAATTGATAAAAGAATCATCCCCTTTCTTAGGTTGAACAGTTAGGTTTAAATAATTCAATAAAGGATTGATATAAGAATGTTCCCTGTCTTAGTTGAAAATTTAGGCTTAATTCATTCAGTAGAGGATTGATGTAAGAGTCTTTCCCTGTTCAATAAAGGATAATATTGGATCAGAATCCTTCCCTGTGGAAAGGTTGAGTTAACTTAAAAAAGGGTTGATATAAAGAAACTTTCCCTGTTCAATAAAGGATAATATTGGATCAGAATCCTTCCCTGTGGAAAGGTTGAGTTAACTTAAAAAAGGGTTGATATAAAGAAACTTTCCCTGTTCAATAAAGGATAATATTGGATCAGAATCCTTCCCTGTGGAAAGGTTGAGTTAACTTAAAAAAGGGTTGATATAAAGAA